>NW_020175403.1:442835-465553 GCF_003031525.2 Neophocaena asiaeorientalis asiaeorientalis
CGGGGGGGGGGGGAGGAATATATATTCAGACATAAAATTCTGAGCGAAAATAGGTGAAAAGCCTCTCCCTAATGAAGTAATTCTATTTCAGCCCACTGCTGCATATGCTCTTTCTAGACAGCCACTGCTCATAATGCTCTTTCTAGAATAAAAATTAAACATGGCCTAACTTGAGAAGTTTTCAGTGTTTCTGTAACAAAGGTCAAACACCTATGAGGTGCAGGAATTTGTCTCTGCCAACCTATCTCCAGCCACTTTCCCACATAAACCCTTAGTTTTAGTGATAGCAAACTACTTGTAATTCTCTGAGAGCTAGTTTCTCTTCCCACTTCCTGCTTTTGCATAATTACTGCCCTTTTTTTCCCCCACTATATAATTTCTACTTGAGCCTCACTTCATGGGTACTTCTCCCTCAAATCTCTCTTGACTCCAACATTAAATCATCTGAACATTAAATCAGGCTTACCTCAGCATTCCCACAGCATCCTGTACCTATTACTATCTTGCCCGTACACACATCATATAATAATCACTGTAGTTTTCTGTTTTCTTTTGTTTTTTGGTATCCTACCTTTGGTATTCTACCATATGTTCCTGGAATTCTTACTTGTTCTTTGTATGCTGAGCACTAAATGAAGGGCTCAATATATGTTTGGTGGGTGGATAAATGTCATAAGCAAACAAATCAAAGATATATATGGATACAACGTCTTACATAAAATTCACAAATCGAGTTTGACTATAAAAAATATTTCTAAGCTCCAATTAACATTTTATTTATTTAGGTAGTAATCAATAGCACTTATTTTTTAATACAACATAAGTATCTGTATACCACTTAAGAGTTATTACTTATATTAAACCTCACTAGCCCAACAGTAATAAGGTGGTAGATTATTAAAAACACTGAATTCTTTTCCTCATCTTTCTCAATTTACCAAAAAAAAAAAAAAAACCCACCATCATATTTATGGGTACTTTGATAAAATTATAGTTTTCTTAGGGTAAATTAAGTAGAAATACAACATTTAAACATAAAATAGCAATTAATGTTTCTTTTCAAGCTTGTTTCTATGCTCAATTTCAAATATAAATGAGAGTAATATAAAGAATTACCATTTATCTAACAACCAGCTTCGCAATTAACAACTCATACCAATCTTGTTTCAAATAATCCAGCTTCCCACAAACACACAATCTCAAACATGTTAAAATTTCATCCATAAATACTTTAGTACTCATATGTAAAAACAAACAACAAAAAAACTCCTATTTTTAAACATCCACAAAATGAGTATCATTTTTAAAACAAAATCACTTATTCCTTAATGTTAAATATGATATTATTATTAAATAGTATTAAATATCCAGTTTAGTTTATCTCTTTAGTTGATTTCGTTTCTTCATGGACTGGAAATCCAAACACAGTTCATATACTGCAACTGAATCACGTATTTAAGTCTCTTTCATTAACCTGACAGTTCCCTCTCCTTTTTTTTTCCCCCTTGCAATTTATTTTGTAGAATAAGTTAGGCAGTTTTTCCTGCAGACATTTCCTGCTTTCCAGATTTTACTGACTGCATCTCTGTGGTATTATTTCACAGATTTTTCTGTCCCTTGTATTTCTTGTAAACTGTTCGATCTAGAGGCTCAGATTTAAATTCAGTACTTCTTGGCAAGAATGTATTTTAAGAGTTGTTGTGGACTTCTATTAGAAAAAACAATGTTTGGTTGTCTCTTTTTGTATGAGGTTGTTTGATCTGTGTGTACAGGTTATTTCCAGCCTTATCCTTCCATTATACAGTTCCTCATAACCCCTACAGGGAATTCATCCACTATTTATTTAGAGGCAGTAAAATGGTGATATTATATCATTCTTTATTTACCCAGTATATCATTTCTTCACTAGTAGGTGGAATACTTCTTCTATAAGGAGAAAATTTCCCTCACCATATTTGTTAACTTTGAGGTACAGTTCATACAGGAAATGCACTTACATTTCTTTTCCTTCTTTTCCAGCTTTCAAAATGCTAGCATCCTTTCAAAGTAAGTAGACCAGTAATTTTCTAAGTCTCATTATGAACTCATGGATTTGAAGTTATTTGATGAGTTTTAACAATCCATTATCATTGTTAATGCCCAAATTGACCCCTCTTTAGCGAACAGGAAACCCTTTACTACTTCCTGAATCCTTTTCACAAGACCTCAAGTCGTCTTTGATAGCTTCCTCACTTTCTGGTCTGATGAGATGAACCACGCTCATCTTATATATTTCTTGCCTCAGACTGTAACTCAGGCATTTCATCAAAAAGCCCTGCTTCTGTTTAAGCTGGAAATTAAATTGCAGTCTGAGTACTAGGTGAGCCTATTACTACTGGATTGGTCATTGTTTTTAAGATTCTTTTTTTAATAAGATGAGCTGGGATACGTGTATTTTTAGAGACAATGAATTAAGAATTTACACTGTAATTCCAAGTCAAATTTGTAGGTTTTTTTACTTCTCTGATTTTATATTTATACCATCACTTGGGTTGAGTTTCTTGGTTCCAAATGACACTAATAAAATTATTTATTTGCTTTATCTTAGAATATACATAACAGTTTCAAAATAGCAATAACATTGATTAACAATGTTAACTAAAAGTTAAGATGTCTTAACTTTTAGTTGAGACATCTTAACTAAAAGTTAAGATTTCTTCACAATTCTTCTTGGCCTTCAGGAATACTCACCCCTACTATCAAATTACTGCTTTGAAGCCAACTAAAATAGTGATATTTTATTAGTGATATTAGTTTTGATCACCAAATTTCTGTATGGTCACTAATTTTGTTTAATTAGGGTCATTTGCTTTTTTTTCATTTTTAGGAACTGCTTTTTATTCACTTTGATCTAATCTTGCTTTATTATTTACTTGGATCCAACCTGAGCTACCAAAGTTATCAAAATCCAGCTTCCATCCTTGTCTCCTCTACACCATGACCTCTCTCCCCCTTCAGAAATTATTTTTTTAAGTTTTTCACTTATTTTCCCTTTTTCAATATAAGCAAATTATGAGTAAGAGTATATTTATATTCCCTTTTCACAAATGATCATTAACATATTTACAATCTTATATAAATGTCATATTATACACACATTGTATCCTGGAGGTCATTCCATAGCAGTGTAGGGATACAGTCCCCTTTCCTTTATGCAACTGCATATACTCCATTTTGTAGATACACCATAGTTTCAACCTGTCCCTCAAAGATGAACCAGTCTTTTGATACCACAAACAATGATACAAAAAAATGACCCTCTGCATATCTTTTTTGTATTTATGGCAGTGTATCTTCTTATTTGCTATTTATCAACCAATGTAAATATATCCCCTTTGAAATTTTAAATTTACAATCACCTAGCACCCAGGTCTTGATTCCTAAATACAAATCCACACTTAAGTAAACTAGAAGTCCTTTGAGAAATGGCAGATTCTAAGGCTGGGACAGGGAAGGCACCAGATGAACCTAAACAAGCTTGCTGTGCCAAAAAGCAAAATACTAAAGAGAAAAGAAGAAAAAACAAGATATGGGAGCTAACTTGAAGGGGCTTCCATCAGCTCAATCTGATTTGAGCATCAAAACAGACAGTAAAGGATTATTACCTAGTAAATAAAACAGGAATCCTCAAGTCCATGCTTATGATAGGTAGGTAGGTAGAAAGACAGACAGACAGATGGCAGATGACAGGCTGAAAGAATTCTGAATGCCAACTGGTAAATGTGGACAGAGTGGCAGTGTTAGAAAATTACCATTTTGCAATCATCATAGAAAACACTGGTTCAGGCAAAAATCATCAAAAGATGCTAAATCTAGGGGGGAGTTTGATGAGTAAGATATTTACACAGTCTCAAAGTATCTTCTCACAAATTGCTTATTAGCTGTATTAATGGATAAATTAGAAACTACAGTGGAAAAACCAGATATCACCCTGTCCTGGTGATCAAAACTAATATCACCAATAGGGACAGACAGACATTATGAGCCTCCAGATTTGATACCTTTGTGAAAGACATATCATCACTCACACAGTCCTCCAGCCAGGGGATGCAGAGTGCAGGGGATGTATAAATTGCATCAAATCATAAGTAAACATAAGACAAACCTAAACTGAGAAATATATTCTATAAAATAACTAGCCTATAGCCTTCAAAATGCTAATGTCATGAAAGACAAAGAAAGAGGAATTGTTTCAGATTAAAGGAGATTAAAGAGACATGACAGCCAAATCCAATTTTAGACTGAACCCTGTACTGAAAGATGACTGGGATGATTGACCAAACTGGAATACAGAATAAAGATTAAAGTATTATATTAACGTAAATTTTCCTGAATATAATAACTATACAGGGCTTATATAAGGGAAATCCTTGGTTCTTAAAAATATATATACTGAAGTTTTAAAAGCATAAATGGATATGATTTTTGCAACCTACTCTCAAATTATTCAGGAAAAATAAATACATATTACATAAATATCATGTATATAAACATATATGTATAAAAAGAAAGAATAAAAGGGAAATGTGGCAAAAAGCTAAATCAGTGCATCCAGGCAGAAGCATATTACAGGAACTATTCTTGCAACTTTTCTGTAATTTGAAATTCTTACAACTTTTCTGTAATTTGAAATTAATTCAAAATTGAAATGTTAATAAACAAAAATAACTTTTTCCAATACCACAAGATTGTGTCACTAATATTCAATATTGTGGTATCTCATATTCAAGTAGTAAAAGGTACAAAGATGAGGAAATTTTAAAGCTGCAGATGTCAAATGCATATGAAACAGGCAAGTAAGTAAACATTCAGTGGCATGAAAAATAAAATATCTAATATTCAGCCAATAAAATGGCCAAGCTGAATAGGTAAAAATATAAGAACTGCATAAAACTTTTCCTTAAGAGATATGGAAAGATAAAAACACTAAGGAAGGGAAATTAAAGACCAGCTGTATACAAAAGCTGCCTCAGAAACTGCTGGTCACCCAACTCAGCATGTCTTCTTTTCCTTAGTAACAGAAATCCCAATGTTATGGTCTACAAAGTATAAAAAAGTGTACAGCAAAAACTCCTTGCAGCTAAAGTATGGCTATTAGCTAAAAGTTCTGACAAATGAAACATAAGCAGAAATGTTGCGTTGTACTTCCCAGAAGGCTACTCAACCGGGCTGACTCAGCTAGGAGATGCTCCCTTTTTTGGCCCTTCTGATTTGCCTTCAGAATTTCCAGCTGTCTGACAGTAGGAAAAGTACTCAAAATTCACATTTGCAAGATTCTTTTAGTATAAAAGCCAATATTCTTTTCCAATATTCCCAAGGTTATGGTAAGTGAATGTTCTTAATAACCTGAGTGACCATGAAAAATTAATATTCTGTTCAGTAAGACATTAAATCCATTTTTAAATTGTTTTATTCAAGTTAAGTTTTTAGGAGCTTTAGTGCAGCTATCATCAATGGTTTACTTCCTCATGAGTTCCACATAACTAAAATGTTATGATTCTGTATGTATGGATTGGCTCTGAGAAATGCTTTTCAAATTCTAACAAACATCAAGATGACCATCCCTCTCCAAGTTTTCAATTACATATGCCTTGGCCCCATCTCTTAGCCCCTGGTGAAGCTAGTACCTTGAGGAGTTTTTTTTTTTTTTTTTTTTTTTTTTCTTTCTTTACCGACTCCGCGGCACGTGGGATCTTCCCAGACCGGGGCACGAACCCTTGTCCTCTGCATCGGCAGGCGGACTCTCAACCACTGCGCCACCAGGGAAGCCCTTGAGGAGTTTTAATGACTCACTTTTGTTCTTGGGATAAAATGACTAAAATCTGATCTCTGCCTACCTCTCCAATTTATCTTAAATGTCTCTATTCTGCACCCTAGTCTCACTAACCTCCTTTAGCCCTTGAATTTGCCATGCTTTCTCACCTCACAGCCTTGGTATAAAGCAATTCTCCCTACCTGGAAAACTTGTTAATCTTCATCCCACCTTCTTCCCTAGTTCTAGACCTCTTCCCCCAGACTACATTAGACATCTAGCATGGTATCTGGCACTTAGTGTATGCTTAACATAAACTAGTATGAGCACAGGGGTGTTTTACTTAACAACTGTATCCCTACTTTCTAGCACTCTACCTGACATATTCTGAAAATATATTTATGAATTAATAAATGGCTAATACTACCTCCTCATTACTTTTATTCAAAAACACCATAAGCCTAAATCTTCCACAGAAATTTTCTTGTTCTTACTCCTGGCTTCTCTGCCTCTACTTTTCTCTTTTGGGTTTTTTCTTCCTCCAAGTCATCTAACTTAAAACTGTTTTGGAGAAAATAATTTTAAGAAGAAATTTTTTCTTCCTTTTTTTTTATTTTGAAGAATCAGACGATCTGAAAACACCAGGTCCACTTCCCACATGGTCACAATTGTCTATATCTAAGTAGCACTGGTTCCTTCTGATGAAGGATATGACCTCCAATTCACCAGTCGCCTCCCCTAAACAAATGTTTTATACCTGGACAGCTTCATTCATTTATGTTATCTGTTTGGCCCTTATGGCTCCTTTTCTCATTTATACTCCAATTAAGACAAAATTTTTAATATCTCTTTATAGCTTTCAAAATATTTTGGTAAAACGAATTCCATTTTATCCTCACCACCAAAAAATGTCCTTGAAGGCACATATAGGGAGACTTCATAAACTGTTTTCAGAGAAGACAACCCTTCTAAGGTCCCAGCTTTAAGGAGACTTAATTCTGTAGTCAAATACTAAGTTCCAGTCCCAATCCCAGCACCCTGTCCAGAGGGCCCCTTCCAAATATCCTACGTTGTCCTGTTTGCTCAGAGCTTACTGCTCTGACTTTGAGTTCCGTTCTGTTCCTGGCACATCAAAGTTTTCTCTAAAGTTCAGCTGCACATCTACTTTTTTTTCCTTTGCTCTATATTATTTAGCATTTTCACGTGTTTGTGGGTAGGAAGTGCTTCAGAGTGAGAGTCTATGTTAGCTCAGCCCAGCCTATGACAGAATTGCAAGACCTCCTTTCTCTATACTCAACTTTCCACTCTTATCAGTCCTTTGAACTAAAGAAAACACTACTACCTATACTGAGTACTTGAAAATAATGTACTCTCAAGTGAATAAACAAAGATTCTTCTATGTTACAGGAAAAACATGCTTTTTTATCACAGGAATTGGAAACTAGCCTGCAATGGAACATATAGAAAGAATGAATAAAATAATGACCTTCTAAGAAAGTGGTAGCAACGGACAGCTGCTTTCCTTACCACTAGATCGCCAACAGAAGAAACTGGCCCTGATAAATCTTGGAATAGATTGAAAAGTCAAAAGAAAGTAATACTGAAGTGGGTGTAGAAGTACTGAGGAGGAATGAAAGGAACATCTCAAAACAGTAGCACTAACGAAGAAGAAAAAACCACTGTGTATTTAAACATCATACGTAAGTTAGACTACCTTTAATTTATCAAAGGCTTAAATCGACGATTTCATTTTAAAAACATATCCATTTGTTTACTTCTTTACTTCCTAATATGTAAAGATTTTCTTTCTAATATATCACATTTCCGTAATTTTTCTTTCCTTTTTTTAAACTGGTAGAATTTAGATGAATTAGACTCTGGAGAGGAGGAGGGGAAGAGAAGTTATAGGATATATTGATAAAAGGTAAACTGATTTTTATTATAATAGAGGCTTGTGTGCCTGACAATTACAGTAGTAACTTATTATATTACAATAAATAGAACTGTATTTGCAATCAAAGAACTGTATTTACTGTTCTAAAGAACAAGCATATTGCACCAAATTCTCACTTTACGCCTTGCTCCCTTCCTCCTTAACTACTGCTTAATTGTCAATGCCATTCAAAAGGACTTCTTTGAGGGAGGTTTTGAAAGAATTTTTTGACAGACATTTGTGGGGAAATTCGGGACTAACTTGATGGTGTTCTGAAATTCAACTGACTTATTTTCTCCTCGCCTCCTAGCCCTTTTGTCTCATTATATGTATATATTTACACCCATTAGATAAGCCTCAGGTTTCTACCACATGGAAATAATAAACATACTTAAGGATTACTGTGAAGATTTAAAAAAATGTAAAGCATATTATCTGACATATACTAGGAGCTCAATATTAATAGCTATTAGAATTTTAAAAACTGATTTTTTTCTCCTGAGTTCAAGATCAGAATCATTACTTCAAAATTTGTGTTAGGTGTTCTTTGGACTGTCATAAGTATAAATATATAAAATGTCTATGCATAAAACCTGTAGAAATACTAACAATTTCCAAACAAACTAATAAAAAAAGGAAGACATGGTGATTACTAACTGGTGCTATGTGCCAAACACTGGGTTCTCATCTAATCCTTTCATTTTCATACAATAAATAAACAAACTGAGGTTCAGAGAAGGCTAAGTGAAGAAAACAAACACTAATATTATGAAGAATTGAAAGAAAATTCAGAAAAATGAAAGCCACTAATTTCTTAGTATGATAGGAGTGATTTATTTTTAATATCCCTTGATGTTGTGCCATATGAATGTTGTCTACTTGCCCCTCCCCACTCACCCAGTATCCACTGTGCTTGCCCTTTGGTATTACATAACTGGCACTCCAGTTTTAAATGGCACATGCCAACCCAGCTAAAGATTAGATTTCCCAGCATCTCTTTCAGCTAGGTGTGGCCATGTGAACAGGTTTTGGCCAATGGATTATGGCTAGGAGTGATGTGAAATTTCTACATCTTCACCTTAAACATTAACTGGCTTGCCTTAAATCCTCCCCATTCCAATTTTCTTCCTGTTGACTGAAGATGGCAACCACTGGAGCAATAGAAGCCACATGTTACAGATAACAAAGCTGTCCTACTAGCCAGAGTACCTGGATAACCTCAAGAGGTAGAGTTCACTTAGCTGATAATGAAAAGAAGTAACTATTTTTGAGACCCTGTGTTTTGAGGACTCTAGTATATATGGCACCTTAATTGGTTCTCTAACTGATATGCTATAATAATGTTTTTGCAATAAACACTTTTGAAATAACAAGTTTTATATATATGTAATTTGAATTTGTTTGCTCATCTCTTCAACTAACAAGTATTGAACAAGAGTTTCTAGCAGGGACAAAATGCCATGGGAAAAGTAAAACTTGTGAGAATCAAAGATATAAGGATGATGATAAAAAAAAAGGAAAAAAAGACATAAGGATGGATCTGTTGTTGATTGAGGAACCGGAGGTAGGGCAAATGAAATTAGGCACAAGGCTTCATGGAGGGAGTAATTTTAGAGCTGGGTATTGGTGTATTCCCCACACTTTCCCTCTAGAAAACACTTCTTCTCTGAGGCAACTGATAAAACTTCTCACTCTTTAAGATTACTCAAAAATATCCTATCCTTCATGTAACTTTCTCCAATTTCTGTAGGGACAGGTCATTGTTCCAGCCCATGTGTTCACAATATTTTGCTCATATGTTACTAATAATTCCTTCACAATATTACAAATTATGCTTATACATGTATCTCTCTTCTAACTACATCCTGGAATTCATTAACTTGGGGCCTTTAGTTATTTTTATAGACCATTATCCACTTCAACAGGGCTAGAGAAACAATATGGAAATTAGCAGGTACTGAGTACTTACGATTAAAAAAAAATACAAATTAGTGGTCAAAGGCAATGGCTTTTAAACTTTTTGGATGACTTAAATAATAAATACATTTTATACCATGATGTAGTATACACATGCACACATGTAACGTAACAAAAGTTTGATGAAGTAATACTCTACAAAAGGAACACTATTAGTTTACAGTATTCTGTTTCATTAAAAAAAATTCAGTTATGGTCCTCTAAGGTGTTGCAAATCACTATTTAAAATATATTAGCATAGAAGCAGTCACTTAGAAAATGAGAAGGGTTCAGCTAGATGATAACTAAGATCAGATCACCTTCAAATTCTATAAAATTACACTGTATTAAAATTTGTTATCCTTATCTTTCACTACAGGCTATAAAATAACTATCAAAGGTTTGAGAAAATCTGGAAAGTATTCATCCTCATGGGTCTGAAAACCAGTTACTGCCTTTGTTAGGAACTAAAGAACACACACAACAGCTCCTTTTAGCATTCTAAATTACCAATCCAATGCAAAATTCTATCATAAACTGTTCTTAAAGTACAGTATTATTCTTAAAGTCTCTAACTGAATAAATGAGAATAAAACTGCTAGAAATAGATGCTAAGAAAGGTAACATTTAGCAAGACTAATTTCAAAGATGACTGGGTTTAGTCATGCTGAATCTGAGGTAAAGGCAGTAAACTCAAAAGTTTCTCTAATAAGCATTCAGGGAATCAGATGAGAAATAAGGACTATGTATACATACACTTCAAAGTTACTTAACAAGTTTCATAAAACATGTATGAAATTTGTTATAATATCAATGATATGATAAAACCCTCTAATTCTATTATTTATAATTATAACAAGTAGGCAAAACTTAACGTTTATATTTTTTCCCCATTAGTATTACCTATCATGCGGAAGTCTAACACATGTAGAAATTATATTATGTTTCAAAACAATCCACAAAGTAATTGAGGGGAGGAGTAGTAGGTAGGATTTACAGATTAAACTAGATTGACCATGAGATGAAATATGTTGAAACTAGATGACATATACACAAGGGTTCACTTTATTATTGTCACTACTTTTGCATATGTTTGAAATTATCCATAATTTTAAAATTAGCACAAAGAATAAAATAAATGTCTACATTTAAAAGTTCAATCTTTAAAAGATTAATCATTTGATTAATTTGCTTTTTTAAAAAGGTTTTTAAAATACTTATATGCTTTTAAATTACTTTAATGAATACTCTCACAAGAAAACAAAGTTCCCAGTGCTATATATTTTACTTTCTAACAAAATTATTTGTAATTTGGTATTCATCACAGTCTGCAGATACCCATGACAGTGTGCTGCACATAAGAACCTGCATCTACCGTGTCATTTAGTGAAAAAAAAAGTGAAATGATCAATGTAGTACAGTATGACTGAGATAAACTACTGCACACTAGGTCAAACCTTTGGTATAAAATACATGCTAAAACTGGAATAAGGAGATTATTTACATTTTCAGCTCTCATGTACCCCTAACTGTAATTCTTTTCTTATAAGATTTCCTTTCAGATCAAAGTTCTTCCTTTTATTAATGTAATTCAGGATTTAGTAATTTAGAACTGGAAATACTATAGTATTTGCATCAGATGGCAATCATCATATTATAATCTACCTCAAGCACAAAAACAAGAACAGCCTTCTTTGAGGGAATTTAGACTAACTCCACTCTTTTCCAATGGCCCCAATCCTTTACATATAAACTCTTATATGTAAGAGTTTACATATAAACTCTTCATAATGTATTGCCTTCTAACATCATTTTTCCTCAGTATAAAAAATTATTCTTTGCTTTTTGCCTAAGCCTGTCAAAACACCTCACCACCATAAAAGCCACATTACAAGGACTTTTAACATGAGTAAAATTTAAGGCTACCAGAGGTTTTAAATGATCTCTCAAAAACAAAAAAAAGCACAAAATTTCATTCTGATATTGGGTTTGATACAGAGATTAACCATCTGTCTTATGATCAAATTTCCTTGTCTCCTACCTTTGAACTGCTGCAGACTGTATCTCTCTGTATTTACCATACCCACCTGATACTCAGACATTAAAGGTTTAGGTCTCTTTCTTGATTTTAAGTTTTAGAGAATAATCTCAAATTTTAGCATCTTATGATATTCATTACACAGTAGTTGCTCAATCATCTAAATAACTATCTGAGGACAGAGAACTGTATTTCTAAAAGCAGTGAGATGTGAAACAGCTAATGAAAATGGTTTTCATTGAGAAAAGTGCTCCCCACTATTTTTGTGCCTTATGCCACAGCTCTGATAGATACTGTAGACAGTGGATCCCATAAGCCAGTACTGTTTAGCCAGAACTTTGTGTGTCTCTGTATTTTAACCTCAATAACTGAAATCTCAATCTATCCACACCAAAGCAACTTTCAAATTCAGTTTAACATTTATTTAAAGTTGAATTCTTAGCAGTCACCTCATCACAATGACAGATAATATACTCCTAATTATAAACAGCAATTTTCTCAGTCATTAATACACAAGAACTTGATTCTGGTACAAGAGATTCCTAGAGTCTCTCTCTGAAACCAGTGGGTCTGACCAGTCCATTCACATGGGTAATATACTCTCCCATGGGTATCTCTTAATACACGTAGTGTTTATTCAGCTATGCTTCCTTTTTTCCTCCTTCCTCCACCTGGGACTAAACCATCCAAAATTTCAGTATGACACTAAACAAACCTCAGGGTAAAGAACTGCGAAACTAAGATGTCCAACACATTCTCTGCACTAGGGAACTTGTACTTCTTTTACTGGGGGACTATGAATCCTGTGAAAACCTTCCTCTCCATCATGTTTCTCAATATACACCATTTGTTCTTCTTTTCTTTCCAAACCACATCATTTCTGATCATTAAGATTACAAAAGTTCAAAAACTCCATGAAGACTTCCCATATAGCCCATTACCTCACTCCAGTAATTTGCCCAATTCCATTTTCTTTCACCTCACCTGAATGCCTATACGACCCCATGAGTTTGAGCACAGTCACTTGATTGTGTACTTAAACTTGGCTATTCCACTATCACCTCTAGATCAAAATAATCTTTCTGCAACTTAATTTATAATTTCAAAACATGGCAAGATACTGAATGACTCCAGGTAAATAGTTTCATATATATTCATATAAATTTAATATGCCTATTCATTTCCGTGGGAATTTTGTTAAAATGAAAATTCTGATTCAGTAGATCTGGGACACAGAGGGCAACTTTTAGGGTAAATGAATCATTCTGTACAGTACTGGGGTGGAGGATAAATGATTCTATGCATTTGTCAAAACCCATGAAACTATATCACAGAGTAAATGTAATATATGCAAGTTTAAAACATAAACCCATGTGACTAAGGATCCCAGGATAGAATGCAAACTGATATATGAATCTAACTATTACAAACTTATGACATAACCACACTGAAGGGGATGAGGGGAAGAAAGCTACCTCAAGTAACTTTGGAAATCAATGTTCTGACTAGAAACCATAAGGCTAAATATAATAGGAACTGTACACTGTACATAGACACTGTATTTTAGTTGGTAAATCTGTTTCTTCTGGGAGTATAGTCTAAAAATTCTGAAACTACTTTACTTGTATACTGAGGTTGGAGTACATGCATGGTGGATGGCAGATGGTGGGAGCCAAGTTTCTCTCTATTAGAGATGGAAGTTATGAAGGTACAAGAAAGGAAGATTAGGATGAATCCTGTAGTATAGGATTAGAATTGGAGACAACAGTACTAATTCATGTTTACCCTAATATGCACACAGATGGGGGCTTCCCTGGTGGCACAGTGGTTAAGAATCTGCCTGCCAACGCAGGGGACATGGGTTCGAGCCCTGGTCTGGGAAGATCCCACATGCCATGGAGCAACTAAGCCCGTGAGCCATAACTACTGAGCCTGTGCTATAGAGCCCACGAGCCACAACTACTGAGCCTATGCCCCGCAACTACTGAAGCCCGCGTGCCTAGAGCCCGTGCACCACAATGAGAAGCCTGCGCACCACAACGAAGAGTAGCCCCTGCTCACCGCAGCTAGAGAGCCCGCGTGCAGCAACGAGGACCCAACGCAGCCAAAAATAAACAAACAAATAAATAAAAATTTTAAAAATGCACACAGATGGACAGACACAGAAACAACTATAGATACACATGGTTTAGTATATATAAACATCTATAGATTGATATAACTCTGTCTGCTCTGTCTACTGAGAGGACTTCAAAGCAGTGACACCTGAGTAGCAACCCAGCACCCAAATCTTGGTTTCTAATTACCCTTTTCTCCAATAAAAGAAACCAGCCAGGGCTCTTTGGAGAAATGGTTGATTCTAGGGCAAAAGAATGGGAGGGTGTAAAAAGAACACAGAAGCCAACTTGAAAGCGTTCCCAATGGGCAAGGCTAAAACAATTTGAACAATAAAATTAACCTACTGGATTATAACCCAAAGAATAAAATATACATAATAAGTCTGTGCTTATATAAGTGAATGACAGAATTAATGAGGGAGAAATTATTTCTTTATAGAAGAATTCCATTTAATATTATGTAGTTACTCCCTCCCAGCAGGAGACAGAACTTAATTCCCACCCATGCCACCACTCACATCCCTTGAGAGTGGGCTAGACATAGTGACTTACTTCCAAAGAATACACTATGGAAAGAGAAAAACAGTAACTTTATAGTGGAGAAACCTGGCAAATACTACCTTGGTCAAATGATAAAGGTTAACATCATCAGTAATGTCAAGTGGATATTCTGCTCCCCATATGATGTGACCAGTAGAGCACTTCATCTCTGTGATACTCTTTCTAAAAACTGGTAACTGATAACCCTAGTTTATCCTAGCAAAAAAAATCAGACAAATCCAAATTGGGGGATGTTTTATAGGATACCTCGCCAGTACTTCTCAAGACTGTTAAAGAAATTAAGGAAAGACTTAACAACTCTCACAGATCAGAGGACACTGGGGAGAGTGAATGCAACATGGTACCCTGGACTGAATCCTGGAATAGAAAGAGGGCATTAATGGAAAAACAATAAAATCCAAGTAAAATCTGAAATTTGGTTAATAGTTGTTTGGTATTTTTTAAGACGTTTAAAAAGGCTATAAATCTGGTTTCCCCTTCTGGAGAATGGTAAACATAGTACTAAATATATCACAGGAATTTTGGAAGGAATAGCTACAATAAATTAATGTAATGCACCATGTACACCATGGCTCAGTCAGAGTAAGAGCTCAATAATTACTGGTTGCCATTATTACTGAGAAATGAAACGTACCCAAGTTCTTGCTTGCATGGCCTATGACACAGTTCTCTGGGGGGTTCCCAGAAAATAAAAAGCATGTATAATAACATCAATAACAACAAGTAGCAAGGTGGTGAATGACTCCATGCAAACAGCTTCATATATAATGCATATGAATTTATTATGAATACATATCACTTGGGAATCTTGTTAGAAAGAAGATTCTGAGTCAGGAGGTCTGGGGTGAGGTCCAAGGTTGAACATTACAAACAAGCTCCCAGGTGATGCCAATGCTGCTACACCAAGTACCACAACTGGAGCTATAACTTTTCTACTTCTATAATGTTTTAAAATTTTTCATAAAAAATACAAAAAAAAGTTTTCTCCACCAAACTTTATGTCTTCGCCACAAATACTTGTATTTTTAAACACAGAACTGTACCAGCTATAACCCGCAAGTCATCAATATCTTAAATAAGCAATGACTTAACCAGTATAATAAAGGGGCAACTACACATTAATATTTGCCCCATTATCTCACGCCTGTGAAGATAAAAATAATGTCTTTAAAAGTCAAATCACATACAATTCTCTTATCTTTACCAATTAAAAATTAGTCTAAATACATTGCAGTAATCTAGATTAACCACAATTTTCAGAAGTCCCGGGAAAATTTTAATTCTGTGAATTCAGTTTGGAGAGAGTAACCTATTACCAAAGCTCCTGATTAACAGTTTATTGAGTTTTCAAAGCATAAAAAATGATCTTAATAAATGATCTGAGATTCAGTAGCATGTACAAGATATTTGAGGAAAGAAAAAACTAGTAGGAAAAGATGAAGTACATACTGAATCAAGAAATAGGGATTAACAAAAAAATGAGATGTAAACCAGTCATACTTTCCTACAATTAATGAATGACATCACAGTTAATTTTAAAAACCAGTTTCTTTAACTCAATGATTTCTAGCCATTCTGGCTTTGTGATTTCACATTTTCCTGTCTTCCTTAAAATGCTTCTTCACATTCAACTTTTGAAATTTAAGAATTGAACCTTTTAAAAAACACTCTGAGGACTTCCCTGGTGGCGCAGTGGTTAAGAATCCGCCTGCCAACGCACAGGACATGGGTTCGATCCCTGGTCTGGGAAGATCCCACGTGCCACGGAGCAACTAAGCCCGTGCACCACAACTGTTGAGCCTGCACTCTAGAGCCCACGCGCCACAACTACTGAGCCCATGCGCCACAACTACTGAAGCCCGCACGCCTATAGCCTGTGCTCCACAACAAGAGAAGACACTGCAATGAGAAGCCCGCGCACCACAATGAAGAGTAGCCCCCGCTCACCGCAACTAGAGAAAGCCCGTGCGCAGCAACGAAGACCCAACGCAGCCAAAAATAAAAATTAATTAATTAATTTAGAAAACTCTGAGATAACATCAAAGTAAGCTCAGGAAATACCATTCTACTGCCTTTAAAAAATGTTCAAATTCATTTATTAAAAGAAACTGATTTTGATGGCAAGAAATCTTGCTGGTATGTGTATACATAAAAGCAATGTTTCCAAAAATGGTATATCAAAGAAGTCTTTGGTAGGATACTAACAGATATATGGTGAAATATGCAGCCCTGTCTTCAAATTAACTTTGACTTGGTGTTCCTTAAATTTAACAGGTCATTTCGACTATCTGGCTTTTTTCTCAAAGCCTTTAAAAAGTGTTTAAGTGACTCTGAATTTCTAAAAATGAGATTTTCATTTAGAACATTTCCACTGATCATATTTCCTACTCACTGCCTACTCAAAACACTTCAAAAGTTGAGACCCAAAGATTTTTGAAGCTTAAAACAATTAAAATATTTTCAGTAAGCCAAGGAAATTTAATTGCAACAGAGCTCCTCTAAGTAAATATAAAATTTACACACATATATATTTAAAACATATTTATAAGTATATTAGGTCAAGCACTGTTAATGCTATAAAAAGCTATAATATAACAAGGAAAGAATTCTTTTAGGGACTTCCCTGGTGGTCCAGTGGTTAACAGTCCACCTTCCAGTGCAGGGGACATGGGTTCGATACGTGTCAGGGAATTAGGGTCCCACATGCTGCAGGGCAACTAAGCCTGTGTGCCACAACTACTGAGCCCGTGCACCACAACTAGAGAGCCTGTGCCAGAACTACTGAGTCCATGCACTCTAGAGCCCACATGTCACAACCAGAGAAGCCCTCGCGCCGCAATGAAGATCCCACGTACCGCAACTAAGACCCAATGCAGCCAAATAAATAAATAAATAATTAAAAAAAAAAATTCTTTTAGAATCAGGTCAATATAGCTCAGTTGCCAGCTCTAGATCAATTCTAAGTAGGTAAGACTGTTATAACACATCACCAAAATTTCCTTCACTCTGTGATAATTTTTCATAAGCATACTATATAGACTAAACAATTAAAATAAATTCTCAAATTTACGTGGGCAAATTTACATTATTGAAAATTTAATCTACAGGCAAGCAGAGAAATTACTTCTGAGTATT
The DNA here is from genome assembly GCF_003031525.2 of Neophocaena asiaeorientalis asiaeorientalis. Classification (NCBI taxonomy): domain Eukaryota; kingdom Metazoa; phylum Chordata; class Mammalia; order Artiodactyla; family Phocoenidae; genus Neophocaena; species Neophocaena asiaeorientalis. Next base: position 460,367 of record NW_020175403.1, read on the forward strand.
AAGCATTTATCAATCGTACAAAAATTAGTAAAATGTAACCATGTATTTATGGTCTTTACCCACAAATCTATTTCTGGAGCAAATCATCATTCAAGTTAACTTTAAAATAAAAAATGTCTAACCAGGCTTTGAAAAACTTCATTACAATTAACAACAGAAATCTAGAGAGCTGGGAACTGATGCTTTGAAATCTTCCAATAGTATCTTCAGAAAGCTTAACTTCAGTTATATAATAAACTTTGTGCTAACTTGAAACTGAGGTACAGGTGCATCCTGACACACATTTCTTAGTAAATAAGTTTCAAAATTGTCAGTTATAACATAGCCAAAGAGACATTCTCCTGTGTATTCTTCTTCCTTTCTGTCAATGGTTATGGAAAGGTTTTCACATCAAAAGAAGCAAAACAGACACTTTTGAGTAGAAAGCTAATCATACCAACTAAAAATGCCAAATGACTTCTTGCTTAATTCTACTTCATTTCATAAATTTCCATGAAGGAAAAAGAGGAAATCTGAAGCAAAAATACATGTAAAAATTCTAGCCAATAACAATCAAATTCTACAGCATATATCAATTTTAAAAACAAGCATAGGGCTTCCCCGGGGGCCCAGTGGTTAAGAATCCACCTGCCAATGCAGGGGACATGGGTTCAATCCCTGGCCCAGGAAGATCCCGTATGCCACGGAGCAACTAAGCCTGTGCACCACAACTACTGAGCCCGCACTCTAGAGCAAGCTAGCCACAACTACTGAGCCCACGTGGCACAACTACTGAAGCCCGGGCGCCTGGAGCCCGTGCTCCGCAACAAGAGAAGCCACCGCTGTGAGAAGCCTACGCACTGCAAGAAAGAGTAGCACCCGCTTGCTGCAACTAGAGAAAGCCAACAAAGACTCAACACAGCCAAAAAAAAAAAAAAAAAAAAATTAATTAAAAAAAAGATGTGTGCTTTATTTTTTAAAAAAAAGCATATCTGTCCCCTCATCACTCTATATTAATATTCATAGTTATGGTGACTTTTGGTTTTTGCAAGAAAATCCCTGTATCTATAAAGTTCACCTCACTCTTTTAACTAGGCACAATCTCCCTTCTCTGTACTGCCTTGTTATGAAAGCTTCTGGTATGGGGGCACTGAGGCTTAGTAACTATGGTAGAGCAAAGGAAAAGGACAGCATAACAGAAGAAAGGAAGAAAATGAAAGGAAAACAGAAGCAGGTCTCCCTTCTTCAGATAAACACCAAGGCAGTTGCAAGAACTAGATAACCTGACAGCCACAATTCTAAGAAGTACATAAAACCTATATGGTAGAAATAATGACTCAGAATAATTAGAGAATATACATTGCATTTATTTAAAATGAGTATGCATTGTAAAAGATTCAAGTAAATTTGATTTCACAGGGTTTAATTTTTTTTCATCTCTACTATATCAAATTTGATTTAAGACTCCCCCTTTGCTTTACATATGGCAGCAAAATACGTAAAAGATTACTGGAAAAGGTAAGGGGTCAGAATATAACAGCATGTGATCTCTCTACATGCTCAACCAGAAGATTTACTCTCAAGAGTCTTATTTCCTATTTCGTGGGTAGTTAGGCTCCTGCGTTTCCCCTAGATATTTCTACCTATTAACCATTTCATTGTTCACCAATGAACAAGAGAATGTGGACAATGTGACTCTCCTATTAACTTACTCCAGTCAATATACCTGTAGAGATTGGAATCAAAGCTGAAATTCAAAGGTCTTCTAGTTTAGCCCTTCAACTTTGGCGTTTCCAGTTAAACTCTGTTGTTAAATACTTTGTATATTAAGTAGTAGGATGAAACTTCAAAATCATTTAATTCAACTCTCCTTATTTTACAGTTCAGAAGTCATTCAGAGAACGAGTTAGTGCAGAGACAGGTCAACTCAGGTTTTGTAACTCCTAGACCAATACTTGTTCTACTAAATCATTCTGCTTCCCATAACTACTCCTTGTTTTCTATGATGTTCTTGTTATCCCAACAGTCTGCCCGTGAAACTGATAAAGTATACCTAGCATAACCAGAAAATCCCAAGCCTCAGGTCAAATACATATCCCACTGCTTCATTTTCTATCCAACATTTTCCTGAAGCCCTCTTAACTGCCAAAACTTTCCTGTTCCTTGTCCTTCACATTTCCCCATCACTGTAATTAATGTTTCAGTTATGTAATGTTCTATGTTATATAAAATATGATGCTAATTATAATAATATAGAGTGCTCATTATAGCAGGAACTATTTTAAGACCTTTACAGGTAGCATTTCATTTAATCCTCAACTTTAAATAAGATAAATAATACTATAATCCCCATTTTATAAATACAAAAATCTAAGTCTCAGAGGTTAAAAAACTTGCCCTAATTCACACAGCTAATAAGTACAACTGGGTAAGTAATCAGGCAGTCTGACCCCAGTGTCCATATTCCTGACCTCTCTATATGATAAGCATATATGATAAGCATATGTAACTACATGGGATTGCATTATTAACGTGGCTGGTAACTTAAAACTGGGGGGCTACAGAAGAATTTAAAAGTCTTTGTATTTGAAGAGGTTTCTTACACATTAAAATAGCTTAACATGGCTTACTCCCATAAACCATATCTTCTTTGCAAAGACATGGCCCACGTAAGAACTCTTAACTCAGTCATATATAATTAAAACTCAAATTTGAAAAGGTAATGGGGGAAAAAAGTGTTGCAGCAATACTCTAACAAATGTCCAGATCAGCAGTGTCCAAAAGAACTTTTGCCATGATAGAAATGTTTTCAATTTTTCTCTATTCATCACGGTAGCCACTAGCTACATGTGACTATTCAGCACCTGAAATGTGTCTAATGTGACTAAGTACTGAATTTTGAATATTTTGTAATTTTAACTAATTTAAATTTAAATAGCCACATGTGGCTACTGACTACTACACTGGACAGCACAGGTATAGAATGCCAAAATGCCAGAAAAAAATGAGTAAAGAAATTCTTATTGCCTTTATTTGGAGAGTGCAGTAACAGTCAAATCAATTTAAATGTCTTCCTTTACTTGCTCTAGTTTCAATTATTAACCCAAACAATATAGACCTCCAAAGAGATTTAAGTATCCCAAACTTTCTATATTTAAATTTCTCTTTGTGCATCTCAATGGAAAAAAATAATTAAATTCTGTATTTTCAACAAAGCTTTATTTATTAGAAACTTTTTAATGTTTGGAGAGCTAACAGTGAATCTGAATCTGAAAACTCTGCCTATTAGAAAAACTAAAAAGAGTCACATAAGTTTTCAACTGTTTTCATAATAAAAACTTGATAATAAAGTACTTACCTTGACTCTCCACTACTGTTTCTAACACTTTCTTCATCACTGTGTCCATTCATTGTAAATATCAAGAAGTTTTAAAATAAAATATAAATCTTCCCAGTTTAAAAGATGAATATAAATACTGACTCCTCTTTGAATATCAAAAATTCACAGATGAATTTTCTTCAACATTCACAGGTTTCCTGGGACCCTTTCACTCACCTAAAAAAAAAAAATTAAGAAAGTGAGAAAATTTCCTGTAGACAAAAAGATAAATAAGTCTATTTGGAACTTATACAAATCTATCTAGGCCAACTAGATTAGAGGTGGTAAGGAAGGGGTAGGGGTCTTTTTCTCAAAATACCTAGGCTTCTATTAACTACATTCTTGACTACTTACTAGAATTTAGCACACCGCTGCTTATTTTTGACAGAAAAAATTAAAATATTTGTGGAGTGATAGAGCTTTTAGACTAATTGCAACCGTGTGTATATACCACACATTATAGACAAAAAACTAAAGCAAAATGGTAGTATATAACATATACATACGTTCCAAGAATAGAAAATAGTCTTATTAGATACTTGGCCAAATAAATGAAATAAGGGGGAAAAAGGTTACCTTAACCAAGCACTAATTCCTATCACGAAGGACTTCGTATACCAGAGCGAGGGGAAGTGTTGAAAATGCTCACATGAGAACAGGAGAGTAAAAGTGTATCATATAATCTTAGCCCAAAAAAATGTACAGGTCAAAATAAATGTGTCCTTTCACAGGTAAACCGATAGCGCAGTTTTAAGTTTAAATAATACAGTATATATATCCAGTTTGGACATGCAGAGATTCCTCCGGGGGAAAAAGGTAACAGAATATACACTATGATCTTTTAAGTAGGGGGTTTGGGGCAGAAATCATGGACCAAGATACAACATTTCCACCTTTCAACATATCAGCACAACACTGGAGAGTCACCTACAAGCCACCCACTAATAAACAAAGGAGATCTCTGGCAGGGGAGGGAGAGGAAGAAGCGGGGGAAGGAGACGTCAGATCCTTCCCCAGCCAGAAAGTACCGAGACAGACGACTGAGAGCAGAGCTGTCCTCCGACCTCAGCAAAGAGAATTTACTCCTACGATTATTTCCATTCCACAAAAAAAGAGGGGGGAAATAGGCTGCTGCCAACTTAATCATAGCAAACTCTGCATCTAGATCGGGATTTTAATATTCCAGAAACTACAGTCCAGTAGACTTAGCAAGAATTGTTATCTAAAAATTATTTCACGCAACATTTATTCCTAATGTTAAATATTAATTCCAACTAGCCAAAGAGATTAACTATTAAACAATTAGATCTTTAAAATCTAGGTACTCTAACAAACTGCCTCTCCCGAAAGTCTCTCTTCATTGAGAAAGTTCACTCCTCTTTTCGTTCTTTCCTTTTCACCTCCCTTTCGCCCCTCAAAATGGCTTTCTCTGTACTTTGTAACTTCCTTTCTCCTCCTCATTTTCCTTCTCAGAGTTAAGTCCTCTTTCTGAGCCCCTTCTTACAACCGTAAGTTCTGAAGCTCCAAGCACCCGCAGCTCTCTCCTGCCTTTCACTCGTCTTAACAATGATTCTTCCCTAAATCGTTAAACCTCTTCAATTCGCCTTTTCTTTGCCCCGTCTTTTATCAGTTGCTTTCCTCCTGCTAAGTTTTCAAGCGGTTCTCGAAAGGAGGCTGGAAACCTTCATCCCCCGTCCGTCGCAGCTTCGCTCCAATCAGCCTGCCACCCGGACGCACCCCCCCACTCCCATCCCTCCCAGGGCCTCCATCTCGGTCCCGGAGTCTCCCTTCCCGCCTCCACCTTCCTACAGACCCACCCCGCGCCCTCC
>NW_020175403.1:465570-465859 GCF_003031525.2 Neophocaena asiaeorientalis asiaeorientalis
GGAGCCCGGGTGGCGGCGGGACCCACGCACCGGCCAAGCGCACAGCTAGCTTCTCGCAGCTTTCCCCTCGCGGCCCGGCCTGCCCCAGGCCGAGGAAGCCCGGTCTCGACCGCCAGCTGCACACCCGTCCGGAGAGAGGATGCGGTCTTCGGCGCCGGCCTGCTCTCGCCACTCACACGCCCCCTGAGCGGCGAGTCCATCCGCCGCCGCCGGCCCTCTCAGACTGCCCCGGCCTATGCCCGGCGCCCGGCCGCTGGGCCGCCGCCCGGGCACCGCGCCGCCCCCGCCC
>NW_020175403.1:465890-506240 GCF_003031525.2 Neophocaena asiaeorientalis asiaeorientalis
TCTCCGCCGCCAAGAGTCCTCGGGCTCCGGGGGTTTCGGGGTAAGCAGGAGTCCGTGAGGGCGAGAGGGAAGGGGAAGAACGCGGAGGAGAAGGGGAAGCCCCGGCCCGCGGCTCCAACGCGCTATCCCCTGCGGAGCGGATCCAACAATCAATTCATTATTAAAGCACCAACGGCGAGGTCAGCAAAAGCAAGAAGTAACGAGTCGTCGTCTTCACCGCGGCCGCGCGCGCGCCCCCGCTCCCGCCGCTTATCGGCTCCCGGCAGCCGCCATGACGCCGAGAGAGCTAGCGCAACCGTCTCCGTCGTAGGCGCCTCCGCCGCCGCCGCCGCCGCCGCCACAGAGGTAGCCGTTGCCTCCGCCTCCCGCGCGACGTAAGCTTCTCGGCTCACTCCCTTCCCCACTGGGCGCGAGGCGGGCAAGCGGGCGCGCGCACGCCGAACTCCACCAACTGGCGCGCGGACAGTGGGAAGGGCTACGTTTTGGAGTCGTGGGGCGTAGGAAGAAGACGATTGGTGCTGTGTCGGGGCGGAGGGCGAGCGCGCGCACGCGCACTGGTGGGAACGCGCACGCCGGCCGCGCAGAGGCTGCCGGACTCTGGCTACCGTGGTGGGCCGTTGAGCCTTGCTCGGGTTCCCTCCCTTAGCGGCCCGGAGTTGAATTCCGGCAAGTGGGAGCTGCGGGCTCGCTCCTTGCGGGTATGGACGCTAGTGTCACTCGGGACGGTTGCGTAAGGACGTCACAATCGAGAGCCCGAGAAGGAACTAGGGAAACAGAGGGGTGGGGAGATATTGAAGACTGATGGGGCTTGGGGAGCCGCGGAAGGGCTGTGTTGGATAAGCCGAGGGGGCGGGGTCGAACGTGGGGTCGGTAGCCCAGGCCTCGGCCCCGCGCCGGGTCTGAGCGCCTGTCTGGAGAGGCGGGGAGGGAATGCTGCGTCACACCAGGCAGCCTGGGAACCCAACTGTTGGGCCACTGTGGTCACCTCCCGCCGCCTCATACGCTTAGGCGACCTGAGACAAAGGCTCCCTAAGGGAGGTGCGAGCCGGGCACCTGAGGAGGCGGAGAGAAAACAGAGACCGAGTTGTTGACACCCTGTGACCCTTCTTGACTCATTTGTGGGTAGCCCGTGCCCGGTTCAGGAATAAAACGTGTAGAACGTTTCCAGGTCGCTTCCTGAAGGGCTGGTGGAGGGTGCGGTGCCAAATCACTATAAAAAGTGCAACGCGAGAGACGTTAGTAACTGTCGCAGGTTAGCGTACTGCAACTTAGTTGACGGTTTCTTTCATAACTGTAACTGCGGGCCTCAGTTACAACCTTTTAGATCTGTCCAAAGAAACACTATCTTTTCAAGCACGGGAGTGTTCCGCTTCTCTCCTTTAAACCATTTTTTTAAGTAAGAATTATTTTACACTTCATTATTTTTCTCGTCCACAGATCAGTCTTGAGTCAGCCCAGGTTAATGATAATTTCTGAAACTTTCTAATCCCATTCTTCAGTTATTTGATCTGATGTAAAGGACTGCCTTCCAAGTCAAATGAGTTTGAATGCGGTAGCTTCATTCCCAAAATAATTATTTTCACATGTGGGAAATATTCAAGTTTTAGTCTACTGTCTGTTTAAACAGTTTGTTCCGAGCCCTCAAAAAGATCTCCAAACATAACACCAAATATGTATTTATTATATGGAAAGGTATACTCACCCTTGGGGAGTAGGGGAAGGCAAACAGGTAGACACAGTCTCTCGAAAAAAATGAGTATGTCTGTGGTCAATGAATAGTGAAACAAAATGAAACACCACCATAGTTTGCAAAATGATCTATGCTCAGCCTCTTTTTTTATCCTAGTTATTAAATAGCTATAATTCTGGGTTGTGAGGAATAAAAAGATCTTTCAAATATTCATCTCTGAAGTCCTTAGAAACTAAGTGCTAATTTTTAATACTGTGCTTTATAAAATTATGATAAGGTGCCTTGATAATAGGAACTTCCTGTTCCTCGGACTAATTTATTTCTTGGATTACTAGAGTGGTAAGTAAAAATAAAAACCCGAGGAAAACATGGCAGGTAAAGAATTTTGTAATCAGAAGTGTGATTCAGATAATAAAGTCTTCAATTATAACCATATTGCATTTTGTTTCCTCACCAAAAAATGATTACTGTATTGACTTAATCTGTTTTATATGTTTTTTGAAAGCACCTTTTTAAACTGAGTTGCTGTTTGGATGTGATATGCTATGTATAATTTTGAGACACTTGTTTTGCAGACAAAAAAAAAACCTTGCCAAATTTGTAATAATATATTGAACCTTGGAGACTTATATTTCTGGTAAAATTATAATATACTTTATGACTTCACAGGATTTTAGAATGACTATTGAGACTGTGGAGAAATACAAGGTAAGTGGAAAATTGAAAAATCTTACCAGTTCAGTTTTCTAAAAGTCAGTTGATAAATAAGACAAAAATATTTTTTGACCATATTTTATCTGCATAGTTAAATTCTCAGTTTCACTTCGTTTAAACAAACTGTATGTCTACTTTTTGAAAAGTCTACTGAAAACAATAGACAAACAGTAAATAATCTGAACACGTGAATAGCAAAAATCCCTGAAAATTAACATCAACCAGGAGGTCTTTATTACTATCTGATTTTCCATTTGGGAAATTTCATATTCTTTGGAAAGAATATTACTTTTACAAAATCTGGGACAGCACTTTATAGGTTCTTAATTCTGACATGCTCTACTAGGACTAGTTACCAATGGGTATCCTTAGGTGGGAATAGATTGAAAACCGCTTACCCAGAATTGTGAGATGTGCAGCATAAAGGCAGTAACAACTCTTGCTTTTCTGTTAACATTTTGGATGCCAAGATAGTATTTTAATTCCATAATTATGTTCTTGTTGCCTAGAGGATTTGTATACAAAAAGCTGCTAAAACGATCAGGACAGTATTAAAATACTCTAGAATCTCAATTTATGACATCATTTCCCGGGTTTTTGCCAAACAGAGAAGGAGTCCTCCAAATATGATACTTAAATTTACAAAGTCTGCTATAAACAGAACCCATGAAATCCCAAGTCACCTTATAGTGAAAATTTACTGTACATTTTCTATTTTCTTGATCTTAAAAATTATAGGAGAGTAGCTGTGGTTCCCAGTGTTGGGCAGGGACAGGAGTCAGTCACCTTGGAAAGTTTTTCCTAATTACACATGCTGAACACTCCCTTTCTGAAATGCACAATTTCTAGATTCTAAGCAGTGTTTGGAAAAACTAGATTGTTCTGATAACCACCAACAGCTCATCCACTTTGTTTATGGCCACTGTATTTGGAGATTTTTACTGATAAATTCTTAAATCATAGTAAGTAAAATTTCAGATGTAAAGCTCTTAGAGATGATACTAAGAAGCAACTGTGTATAAAATCTAATAGGTATTGAAGTGGATACAAAGATTTCACTTAAAAATTAAGTGTGCAGATGGGGAAAAGTGTTGTTTAAGTAGCTAACCTCAAAATACCAGATTGGTGCCTTGATGCTGTATCATTCCTTCCTCTCCCCCAAATCCTTTGTTTACTGTCCATTTTACCTCATGTATGTTGTCTTCAGCCTTTCTCCTTAATCCCCACTACTTTGTTTACTTAGGTTCTATTCCCTACATCTTTCCCTCCAGGTCACCCTATAGGCTTCCTTCAGATTTGAAATCTAGTGATATCACTCCCCTGCTTCAAATACATATGTTTAAGTGTACCACATATATTTGCATACATAATATTTTAATTACTTCGTTCACAGTATGATTCCAGCATTGCATCCCATCATTCCTAGCAGACACTTGACACTCCAGCCATACATTTCTCCAGGTCTTTGGGAATGTTATCAGTATCACTGTAAATGGATATAGTCCATCTGTCTTATGAATCATTTTATTTTAGATGTAAGTAAATCAATAGCTGTTGAGTACACTGACAAATTGTGCCAAAACCCTACGAGACATGTCATGTATCTCTCTCATTTCCCTTTTAGGAAATTTTGTATTCTGCAAATACAGCATATCGTTATATTGTAATAAAGCATTTGTTTCCGTATTACATTGTGAGCTCCTTGAGCAGACTCTGTTTCCCATTGCATTATATCCACATTTATTCAATACATTGCATACCAGGCATTCTACAGGGGTGGGGCAGGGAGGGTTATAATAGAGCAAACACAGACACTTTCAAGAGTTAAAGTCTAGTGCATGAAACAGTCACACTTGGAAATCATAACTGAGAAAAATGGTATGAAGAAACAGTGCCGTGAGAATTCATAGTTCAGAACCCTAGTCCCAAAAGTCTCCCTAAAGGAAGTGACATCTGAGAACTGAGAATTTTTTTTGAATTTTATTTTTTTATACAGCAGGTTCTTATTATCTATTTTATCCACATCAGTGTATACATGTCAATCCCAATCTCCCAATTCATCCCACCGCACCCCCCACCCCCGCTTTCCCCCTTTGGTGTCCATACATTTGTACGCTACATCTGTGTCTCCATTTCTGCCTTGCAAACCATGAGAGCTAAGAATTTAATGTGGATTAGATAAAAGGGAAGTGAAGAGCTTCGTAACAGGTAAACGGTAACAACATGGCAAAAATTCGGGGGCCAGAGAGATAATATCAACTTACATCCCAGTTTGCCAAGGATAGGCCTTTTTTTACTTTCAGAAGTGTTCTGGTTTGGATGATAAGTTACATTGTCACTCTATAAGGGACTAAAAGAAGTACAGTACTGCTGGAGCAACAACTGAGGATGATGAAGCTGCATGGTGGCCAGACCATTCAGGGCCCAAAGGCCAGGTAAAGAAGTAGGTTCTTTGCCTAGAATAAAGGGAAACCTTTGACAGATCTTAAATTGGGTGGTAATGATGAGATTTACAAATTGAAAATTTTAACTGTAAATTCCAAAAATGGATTAAAGGTGGGTCAAAGTCGACACAAAATTCTTGAATTAGGAAGCTAAAAGATTAGAAATAACTTTAATGAACCAGGGTAGTAGTATGGAAGTAGAGAGAGTAGATTTGGAAGGAAATGTCCATAGTATTTGTTGATGCAGTTGGATTCAGGGTTAGGAGAAGGAGGGAAGCTGTACATACAATGGAATGGAACTGAATGGTAGTATGTTTGGAAATGGGTAGGTGTGAAGATGATAGATTTAGTTTAGAATTTAGTTTAGAGTTTCTCATGTCATGGAGTCACCCAAGAAGCTTTTGGATAGAAGTCTGGACCTGAGAAGGGAGATCTAGACTGAAAATAAAAACTGTTAAGTGTGTAGGAGGAAATTAAAATCTTCAGTGTATGTGAAATAGGCTTGGAAGACAGCCTAGGACTGTACAGTGAAGAACTTCAATTAATTTTTGGCTAGGTAGAGGAAGATTAGCTGGATAAGGAGTTGCGATGTCAGAAGGGTGTTGTGCAATAGAGGACAAAGGTCTGAGTGCTTCAAGGAAGGAGTGGTGAATAGTGTCCAGTGCTATGGTGAAATAAGGCCTGAATAATAGCCACTGGATTAAGTAACATGATGGTCATCAGTTACCTTAGCAAGAACTATTTGGTTGGAATAATAGGGCTAGAAGCCGGACTGGAGTAGAATGTGATAAATGAAAAAGTGGAATCTGAGTCTAAATTTCTCATTTAGGTGATTTAACTTTGACTTGGGAGGGAATATGAATTTTTTTTTTTTGCTGGCTTTTGTGGATTTTTATTTAGGTGAAAGATTTAGAGTGTTTCAAAGACAATGGAAAATGTCATTATGAGAGAGAGTGAATATGAGTTAGCTACAAGAATTAGCTGGAAAGATTACCACATAATAATCATTCAAAAAGAAAATACATGAACATTTCAAAGTAATTTGGGGAAAAAATAGAATTTTTTTTTTTCAATCAGGAACTGAATAGTAGATAACCACTGTTTATAGTTATGGGCTATAGGTGGCCATTTAATTGCTGTGATTTGAGAGTTTCTGTGAGCCTTCTACTCCCCAAATACATGCCTCATGCTCTACTAATGTTTGAAAAGTTTTTGGTAGAAATCTGTTTTAAAGCATATATTCATGGGAAAAGTAATCTGTTAAGAAAGTAGTTCTGAACTGTGCCAAAATTTAGAAATACCTGAGGAACTTCACGATAAAAATGCTGAAGCCCTACTTCAAGGGATTCCATTCCATTGTTCTGAGAAGGGGCCTGGGCATATGCATTCTTTAAGCGCTTTTTAAATGATGATTCTAATGTGCCACTGACATTTAAAAACTATGGACATCATCATGTTAACACTGCATTGACTCAACATTTAGTTTAGATGAAGTAGAGAGAGGCCAGGTCACTTATTTTGAAAACGGTGGTTATTAACGGGGAGATTTTGCCTCTCAGGACATTTGACAAAATATGGAAACATTTTTGGTAGTCACAATGAATGGGAAAGGGGATTGGAGCTGCTGACATACAGTGGGTAAAGGCCAGGGATACTGCTAAAGATACTACAATGCACTGGACAACCCCCCACATCAAAGAATTATCTGGCCCAAAATGACAATAATGTCATTGTTGAGAAACCCTGCTATAAAATAGGATGGCAAGCTAAGTAGTATTTTTTTTTTTTTTTTGCAGTACGCGGGCCTCTCACTGCTGTGGCCTCTCCCGTTGCGGAGCACAGGCTCCAGACGCGCAGGCTCAGCGGCCAAGGCCCATGGGCATGGGCATGCAGGATGCGGGATCCTCCTAGACCGGGGCATGAACCCGCGTCCCCTGCATCATCGGCAGGTGGACTCCCAACCACTGCGCCACCAGGGAAGCCCTAAGTAGTATTTTTTAGTAAAGTCTTAACGGGTGGGGCTTACAGTTTAGTAAGAGTGCTAATGAATGAGGATCTACCTAACAACTTAGCTCCACCTAACAAATTAGCCTTGCTCATAACCAGCAACAAAAGAGCCTCAAAATAAATTTGTAGAACTACGAAGTGTGACTAGCACAATAGACTGGTTACATTATTTTCCTAGTTTAAAAAATATAGTGCAACTGAAACTCTTATTGCTGGTGGGGGTATACATTGATTGCAGTCACTTTGGGAAATGGATAGACAGTATCCATTACAGCTGAATTTAGGCCTGTAATTCAGCAGTTTCTCTCCTGAGTGTATATCCAAGAAATTCAGTGCAGGTGTCTTCTAAAAGTCTTGTATACAAATATCCATAGTAGTTTGATTCATTATGGCCTCAAATAGGAACAAAGTGAAATATATTCTTACAATGGAATATTACCCAGCGATAAAAATGAATAAACTGCTACACATAATATGGATGGATCTCATAGATATTTGCTGAGTGAAATAGACAAAACCCAATTCATATTGTATTGGGTAGGCCAAAAAGTTTGTTTGGGTTTTTCCATAAGATGTGATGGAAAAACTCGAACAAACTTTTTGGCCAACCCAATTATTCCATTTATATGAAATTCAAGAAAAAAAGTAATTCATGATGATAGAAGTCAAGATAGTAGTTACCTCTCTGGGCATGGGTATTGACTTAGAAGGGGCAAAAGGGAGCCTTATGAAATGATGGAAATGTTTTGGATCTTGATCTCATTGGTTGTTATATGAATGCATACATATGAAAAAGTTCATCAAGCTGGACATTTAAATTCTGTGAACTTTACATATGCCGTACCCCAATTTTTTAAAATTAAAAATTATGAAAAAAATCAGGAAACCTAATTTTGAACTACTTGAAATCTTGTATCTTAAGGACTTGGTTAAATAAAGCGTTGGCTACATAACATGTTCTCAACAGATAAAAACAACTCTAGTGCATTGTATAGTGAAAGTAAATTTTGGATTTGCAGTCAGACCTAGTTTTGAACCACACCTTCATCCATTATTACCGTATGACTTTGGGCAAGTTCTTAAATTGGGACCTTATGTTTGTGATTATGGAAGAATAGAAGATCAGTGAGTTGGGAGAAGTATAAAAAAATTCTTAAAAAAAAAAATTCAGCCTTGATTCATGATCCCCTACCACTGAGGAATATCCAGAGACATTTAGGGTGGGCCTCAGCAGCTATATATGTATAGGTATCCCCTTTTCAAAAGTTCACTTTATGCCACTTCACTTTTATGAAAAACATACCTTAGTACCTGTTTTCACTAAACAAAAGAAATCTGAAGAGGACTTTTGCTTTTACAAAATAAGATGAAAAGCGAAAATAGCATTCAGCATTTGTTTTGCAGTGAGCCATTGTACCAGGTGGCATGCGCCCTGAGCAGCAAGAGTGGCACTTCCAAGCTCCTTCCCTGGGAACTACACTCAGCCTCTCAGCATCAAGCCATCATGCTTTGAACTGTGTCTGTGAGCATCAATGCTTTATCTCCATTTATTTTGTGCATCCATTAGCAAGATGTGTCCTAAGGTAATTGCTTCTTTGCTTTACCTCATTTAGGTTTGCGAAAGGTTTCATAGGAGCACTGTCCTAGCTTTAGCCAGGATGAACAACTGAACCCTATCTGGACCAATCAGATTGTTCTGATAATTTAAAATTGGAAAGTTCATCAGACAGCTGATCTTTTCCTGAGAAACATAAAGTTAGGCCAGGGTACTTTGTTTGGAAGCAGCACATGGAAAGTCAGAGTTGTGTTGCAAAAACAAGAATAATCTCAGATTATTTACTGTATCACTTGGTGTTATAAATGTTATAACTATGAGATTGGTACTGTTATCTACAGGTAAGGAAACTGAGAAGCTTGACTAAAAATACGTGCTGAAGCGCTGAAGCTAAAATGTTTTTCTTTTCTTTCTCTCTTTCTTTTTGGAAGCGAAAATAAAACCTGGGCAGTTTGAATCCAGTCTGTTTTCATGAAGTGCTGACATATCAGACACATGTATAATAGCTGCCTTGGTTCCTGATAGCTTTCCAGTTCCTGAGCTCAGTCCCTTGAGAAGGGTAGTCTGCTCCCTATCTTTGAATTATTTATCATAATTTATTCTTATAATAAAATTTCATGTCTTTGCCTAAGTGGATCAGCCCATTGCAACTGAAAGTGTCCTGCTCTAGTTTGACTATGAATGGGAACGCAAATAACAAAGCTCAGAGAAACTAAAACTGACTGAATCGAGGTGGGGCTGTGGGTAATAAAGACCTTCCTACCTTAAGATGGGAACCTGTTAGCTTCTGTTGTGCAATAGTGAATCTTTTACCCAGGCTTTCTCCAATATTGTCTCAGAACTCAGACTAATGTAGTCACTGAGGTAGGGCCCAGAGATCTTGGTAGCCAAATATAAAAAATATTGAGTGCATTGGTTTCTATGTGTGGAGTTTTGAAAAGTATGTTGGAAAAGAGAGGAATTCTGAACAGAGTTCCTGGGTGAAAGTAGATTGGAACGGGTTGTGCGAAATTTAGCAAATTTGATTTAGCAATTATTGGAAGCCAATTTGCCTTTGGGCTGAGAATGTACAACTAGATCAAGAGATTACTCAAGGGGCTCATTGAATGGCAACATAATTTTTTTTTTGCCACCTGTTTCTAACACTAAAGTTTTGACTTTGAATACCAGAAAGTGAAATTTTAGTAATAGGAATAGGACTCTCAAGGAAGAACAAATGATATTAAGGACTCTTAATTCCTCAGCTCCTTCCAAAACATTTTCCACTTCCCATCCCCTCTCATGCTTCACAAAAGTGTGATGATCCTTCACATTGTTTATCAATAGCCACTAGGATTGGAATACAGTTATGTGTCTGGGAATATTACTAAATGGCAAACTGCAAACTGCCTTGCCTACTTTTTCTCTTGTTTGCTTTGAGGCTAAAGCAGAGAACAACGGGGATGGACAGAGTCTCAACTTTTGCTAAGAAACAAGTCCAGATTGACAACTTAAGGAGAAACCAGACCCACTAAAGTCTTCAGCATTAGCTAAATGGAAAAGGAGTCTGCCTAAAAGAAAATTAGCAGGCTCTCCTCCACAGTACAGCAGTTGCATGCCATAAAATCCCAAAGTAGACTCAGACCACAGACTATCTCAACCCCTCAAGCACCTCCTGTTTTCCAGTACAAAAGAATCTGCACCAGGTAGAAGTGGGTATCCTTTCCCAAAATGAAGAACCTTAGTGTCCCTTGTCAAGAGTGGCCCTGGAGGACCCTGTACAAGAGAATCCAAACTGGATATAGACAGATTTTCTAATAACTGACTAGGAATGTGGTCAGTTAACTTATGTCTTATGAGATTTCAAGGGCCATTATTTACTATCCCACTCCTGCTGGGTACAATGTATACTTTAGCGAGCTAGTTAAATTTATATTTAGTCCACAGATTGCAGAATTAATCCAAGTATTTCTTGTATGGGCTTTATATACCTATCCTAGGGCTAGTTACATTCAAAATAGTGTTAAGATGGACAAGGGTTTTTCTTACTTGGAATTGACATTCTAGTTTGGGGAAGGAGGAGAAGAGAGGTTAATGAGGAAATAAGCTTACAAGCTGGGATGGGCTCTATAAAGGAGAGATAGATAGTGTAATGTCAGAGAGAGTAGAGAGAGACATACTTAGATGGGAAGAGCAATGGGGTGGTCAGAGGAGGCCTCAGCTGTAACTGGAAGAGTGAGGTAGAGCCTACTGTGGCAAGAACCACAAGAAGAGTAGTAAGGAGAACAAGTGCAAAGACCCTAAGGTATGAAAGGGTTTGTGACGTGTGAAGAACTGAAGGCGACAAATATAGCTGAAGCATAGCGAGGGGGAAGCTGGGTTGACGTGAGATTGAAGAGATGGCCAAGGAACCTCCTTTGATCTAGAGCCTTGAGGGCTATGGAAAGCATTTGGGGTTTAATTCCAAACACAGCAGGATGCCATTGGAAGTTTTTACACCAGAGAATTGCATAATCTGATTTGCCTTCCATAAGATTGTTCTAGCTGCTGTGTAGAAAATGGATAATAGTAGTAGCAAGAGTGGCTCTCCACTCTCTAGCTCTCCACTTAGGGACCTACTTTAGTGTATAATGGCCTGTTAGGATTAGAGGAGTAGCTTTAGAGATGTAGACAAGATGGAATCAAGATAAACTGGGGATGTTAAAGTAACAACATTTGAGTTGAGGTCCTCATTTGCTGTTCATTAGTATCTAAATACATTAATTGATAAAAAGCAATACAAACATATTATTTGGAAATGTGGAGACATATCAAAGAGCTAAACATGCTGAAGATAGTTGGGAGTGGAGAGGGGTGGGGCAGAGAATGCTATTTTTTGTTATAAATGTTCAATATCATTTTCTTATAAAAATTGTATATATATATATATGTGTAAATGTGTTTATGTGTAACCTTTGCTGTGAAAAGTTCAGAGAGGTGTAGTGATAGATGGAGGAAGTCAGAGGATTTTTAAGTAGGAAATACTAATGTATGTGGGCAGAATAATAACTAATGTATGTTGCATGAATAATAAGCAGAGAATGAAAATTTGATGAAGTGCAGTAGACAAATGGAGTAACTGAAGAAGCAAAATACTGAGAAGAAAAGAAACTATAGGTGTTAAGAGTTAGAATTGCCCATGATAGGAAAAATGACACTCAATTTTTTACAGAAAAGAGGCTGAGAAGGTGAGTACAGATGCAGAGAGGTGTGAATATTTGTTAGAATGAAAATGAAGTAAATCCTCTCTGATGGTTTCTGTATTCACAATGAATTATGGAGTAGGATCACCAGCTGAAAATGGGTAGAGTGAAGGAGTTTGACAAAGCAGGAAAAAAATAAGACATTTTTACCTCAGGGAATGTGAACATGAACTTCCTAGGGAAGCATAGTACGACTGCCAGGTTGTCTTGAGTATTCATTTGCAGTGTGTGGTCATGAATTTCAAAAAAAAATCAGTCAGCTAATTGTATTGTTTCTTTATTAAGTTGCTTGGTTCTCTGCACAAGGAACCAAACTGAGTTCAAGCAGGTCTGGGATTTTGTTAAGTGAGTTCAACAGAGAGAGTTGGTGATTGTGCTTAAAAAGGAATGAATATAATGATGAACCATGAAATTCAAGCTGGGTAAATGTGGGAGTAAATACAGATAATTAAAAAGTAGTGGGGTGAGGGTGGGAGGTGGGGGTCAATGGACTGGACATCTCTAAGAGGCCAAACACTTATTGCCAACCTAAAGTGATGGTGGACTGAATAAGATGCCCAGAATTGACATTTCACAGGTAGTGCAGTTATTAGGGCTTACGTGGTCTGGGGTTAGTCTAAGATATGAGTTTAGGTTGTGTAATAGTCTTTGGAGGTGATAAAGTTAGAGAATTAAGTTGTTTCTGGTTCGGCGTGTAAGGAGCTTACACGCTCCATCCTAACTGAGTGAAAAATCAACAACTCTTTTTGGATCCGTAAGATGGGGGAGGACAGAGGACAAACCTCTGTTCCCGAGATTGGAGAGACAGGAGAATATTGGGAGTCACAGTTTACCTAAGCAGAGGTGAGCATAAACTACTGTGGGAACCAGTCCAGGGTAAGAAAATCATGAATTGCTGGAAGCCCAGTGCAGACAACTCTAAGAGTTAAAAACTTCAGGGGACTCAGTCATGGGCGGGTAGGGAGGACAAAATCATAAGGTTTACCTCCAGGAGTTCGACTAGGTTCCCACAGTAAATATCTGACAAAAAATCTTCTTGGGCTTCCAGCAGGAGGAAGGGAAAAGGACCCATTTGGAAATATCTAAGAGCACTCTGTTCTAAAGAAAGCCTGCTCTCGGGGGGGAACTAGTTAACCAGAGCCCAATCTGCTGGGATATTATCAGAGCCTAACTGACCTAGGGGAAGGGAAATACCCAACTCCAGCCCACTCTAGCCATCCTGTCCCACCCAAGAGGGCAGAAAGAAAACTGAGGAACACTTATGAAGTACACAGTCCATAGGCATAGGCTCACTAAAAGACTGAGACCTAATCATAGGACTAGAGAATGCTTCCTCTGTCCCCACACATCACTGCTGCGTTGCTGAAGACCATTTCCAGCAGTTTCTTTTACCCGATACAACATATCTAGCTATCAATAAAAAAAATTACCAGTTATATCAAGAGGCAAAAAACATAATTTGAAGAGAAAGAGAAAGCATCAGACCCAGACATGGCAAGAATATTGGAATTATCAGACTGGGAATTTAAAACAATTATTATTAGTATCCTAAAGGCTCTAATGGATAAAGTAGACATCATGGAAGATAATGTAAGCAGAGAGATGGAAAACAAGAAAACCAAAAAGACGTGCTAGGGATAAACAGCCAAACCAAAAAAACAAATAAACAGTGAAACAGAAAAGAATTAAGGGCTTCCCTGGTGGTGCAGTGGTTAAGAATCCGCCTGCCAATGCAGGGGACACTGGTTCAAGCCCTGGTCTGGGAAGATCCCACATACCGCAGAGCAACTAAGCCCGTGTGCCACAACTGCTGAAGCCCGTGAGCCACAACTACTGAAGCCCGTGCGTCTAGAGCCCGTGCTCCGCAACAAGAGAAGCCACCGCAATGAGAAGCCTGCTCACCGCAACTAGAGAAAGCCCACACGCAGCAACGAAGACCCAGTGCAGCCAAAAATAATAAATTTTTTAGAAAAGAAAAGAATTAAGAGACTGTGCTGTTGGATGGGCCATCTACATATATTTTTGAAAGTCACTGGGAATGACTGTATATAGTCTTTTTTTTTTTTTAAGAAGATGTTGGGGGTAGGAGTTTATTAATTTATTTTTGCTGTGTTGCGTCTTTGTTTCTGTGCGAGGGCTTTCTCTAGTTGTGGCAAGCAGGGGCCACTGTTCATCGTGCTGCACGGGCCTCTCACTATGGTGGCCTCTCTTGTTGCGGAGCACAGGCTCCAGACGCGCAGGCTCAGTAGTTGTGGCTCACAGGCCTAGTTGCTCCGCGCCATGTGGGATCCACCCAGACCAAGGCTCGAACCCGTGTCCCCTGCATTAGCAGGTAGATTCTCAACCACTGCGCCACCAGGGAAGCTCTGTATATAGTCTTGAAAAGGGAAAATATGATAGTAAACCAGGAACTAAAGTTGATAATAAATAAGAGAGTAACCAGAATGGACAGCTACAGAGGACTGATCAGTGGTAGAGCTGATAACATTAGCTTCAAGAGAGCATATATTCTTGGAGAAAGAATAGTGGCCCCAGATCCTAACCCTGAGATTCATAATACAGGAGCAAAAAAAGTCTTCATTTGAAAAGGATATAGTTGAATCATGAGTTTAAGACAGCCTAGACTCAGTTAGTGTTAAGAATATAGGTCTTAATTTGAAAAGGACACACTATTATTCAACAAGTATGTGTTGAACATTTGTGTATTGTGCTTTTTGTTTTAAGTGTTTGAGATACAGCAATCAACAACAACCAAAAGTAGTCCCTGCATTGTTTGGGGCTTATATTCCTGTGAGGGGAGCCAGAAAATAAACATATGTTATACCTAATAGTGGTAAGTGCTATGAAGAAAAGAAATGAAATATATATATATATATATATATATACACACACACACATATATATATATATAGAGAGAGAGAGATAGGGATGGTATTTTAAACAGAATCACAGAGAGCTTCCCTGAAAAGGTAATAGATATGTGAGCCAACACCTGAATAAAGTAAAGAAGAGAGACTTGCAGATATATTTCAGGGGCAAGGGCAGGGGCATTCCACCATGTAGAATAAGTGAGAGAAAGCCATAGACTAGAGTGGGCTTATTATGTTTATGGAACAGCAAGGAATCTAATGTGATTTCAGTAGCATGAGCACTCACATACTAATTTTTAAAAATTGTTTGCATTTATACTAATTTTTGTGTTAAGACGAATTTCAGGAAGTAAGAATGCTTATTTAGCTAGAAGCTTCTCCATAGATTTTAATTTTTCAACCTGAAATTTGAAGTATTTGGAGACTTGGTATAACAATTATAATAAAGCATAAATGCTTTATTTTTTTTAAAAATAGAAATCAATTTGATTCTATGGGTTCTTAGTATTATTTGTAACTATGGATCACCTATTTTTCCTCTGTTCAGTTAATATCACTTTAATTAGAGAAATGTAAGTAAAAATTACATGAAACTATCAATTCATATGTATCACTAGCAAAACTTTCAGAGGAAGTGAGCCTACGTGATTCATCTGAAATAATTAGCCAAGACAAATAGACATATTTGAACGGAAGGAAAAATAAATGTGAGTACCTTGTTTAAGTTTGATGTCCTATGGGTCTTCATAGTTAAAATTAACATTTAATTTAAAGTGACAATACATTATTAAAGCTGATTAGACATTTTCAAAACTGTTCAAAACCATAATTCAAAAAGAGTCATGTACCTCAATGTTCATTGCAGCTCTGTTTATCTTTTTTAAAAACTGCACTTATAGGACAAAAAGTACAGTCCAGTAGAATTGCTATGAGGAAGAGAGTGGTGGTAGTACCCTGCTTGATTTTCATACTTCCATTTCTGCCTTACCTTGCCCCCTACCTTCCATCCACTCAACATAGAAACCAGAGGGGTCTTTTAAAAACATAAAGAAAATCATATCACTCTACTGTTTAACACCCTTTCAGAAAAAGCCAAACTCCTTTCCATGGTCTTCCAAGAGCCTGCATGATCTCACTTCAGCCTAGCTCTCCAAAGTCTTACCCCCATCATTCTCCCCCTTACTCATTATGTTCCAGCTACTTGGCCTCCTTTCTATCCTCATGCCTTACAAATTGTTTTCCACTCACTGGCTTTCGCTTTGGTTGTTTCTAGGTGTGGAATGCTTCTTTCAGCTCTTCTCATGCAGGCTATTCGTTATCCTTTGGGTCGCAGGCCAGATGTCACTTCCTTACAGAGGTCTTCTAAACAACATACTCTAAAGGGGGCTTCCTCAGTGACTTCTCTAGTTACTTTGTTTTCTTCATAGTAATGATCATGATTTACAATGACTTCATTTTACTTGTCTTACTTCCCCATTGCTTCTTCCCCTTCTTACCAAGAAGGTGAGCTTCTTGATAGACTGCTACAGTGAAACATTTGGAAAAGTAAAGGATATGTGGAAAGTAAATTTTGTAGGATTTTTTTAAAAAAGCAATTAAAAAGTTACAGGTAAAGTGTAAAAGTTCTACAGAAAGGAAATAAAATCCTAGTACCCTATGGCCATCTTTTCCATGATCATGATAAAGTTAACACTGTTACTGTTTTAGATAAATATGATGATGTAATTCTCTCAGTGTGGTTGGGGTGGGAGGGGTGTGTGAGTGCTAGATGCCCACAGTGGAAGTCAGCATTGCCATTCAGCATCCCTTCCACCTTTCCCCCCTGCATAGTGGCCATGTACTTTAGCTTTAGAAGTGGGCCTGATTAATCCTAATTAACTCATGTAATCCAATACCCCGTGCTACTCTAATAAATTTATAGGCGGGCAGGTGTAAGCCAAAAAATTCATGACATTCCTTAGGCCATAGGGGATAATTCAGGAATGAGCTGTGACCCAGTTTGTAGTATAAAGCTGTCTAGGAATTCAGAAAAAATGAGATTTCCTTATTCCAATGTGAAAGATCAGAGAATGAACCTCTTTCTTCCTCTGGATTTTGGGTGTGTCAATGTGAAACCAGGACGTGTTATAGGTCTTTGCCCTCACAGGAGAAGCAGTCTAAAGATGGGATGTCACCCAGAGGAGAATAGAACTGAGGAAATGACAGAGAACTGGAGCTAGAGCCACTGCATGAAGCTGACTCAGGTTCATTGCAAACTCTGGGCTTCTAATTGTGGAAATCAGTGCATTTCTTAATTTCTTAAACCAGGTGGGATTGGGATTACTAGAAATTGAGGCATCCTAACTGACAAAATCCAACTCTCTCTTAACAAGTCAGGAGATATTTAAAATATGTAAATTATATGTATATATGTTAATATGCATTATTTAGAAAAGTGGAGCTTGCTAACAGAAGAAATAGCTTTAAATAGTTGAAGTGATTTCTTTTTGGAAAGAGGGCCGAGAGATGGAAGGAAGGGAGATAAGCCCCAGGCTATTCTTTTTCATTGTTCGCCTTATAAAACTATTTGATTTCTTAAACATGTACCTTAATTATTTAGATTTTTCAAAAAGAACCTGATGAAGTTTAGAATTTTAAATTGAGTCCATTTAAAAAATTATTTAATTACTTTTTTTTTTTTTTTGGTCCTGCCGTGTGGCTTGTGGGATCTAGTCAGGGAACTAGGGACTGAACCCAGGCCCTCAGCAGTGAAAGTGTGGAGTCCTAACCACTGGACCACCAGAGAATTTCCTTTAATAAGGCAGTTTAAAGATTAAAATATTTGGTGTTCTAGATCTAAAAAGGGTAAAGAAGTTTGAAGATGTCTTTGTTTAAGTGCCTAATATCTTTAAATGTATGCACTATGCTGCGAAAGTGTTGAACAACCGAAAAAGTACTGAATGCTTGTTTATTAAGAAGGATTTCTTAAAATGAAATGGACATTTTATATATATGGTTATCATAGCCTGTTTCTGACTGGTAAGAATATCAGCTTTTCTTTTTCTTAGGGTGATATTTTTAATACACTTTCCCTACATAATATTATGGCCCATGTTCCTCTTGTAAAAAACTTCTTCTATGTAAAGCAAATTTATTACTCCCCAGTAGATGGTCACAGTGCTCTCATGTTCACTCTACATAAAATTTCAGATGTTTGATACTTTCCTACTCCTACTACAAATTCACTTTGTGTCTTTTCTCATCCGATTTCAAGTGTCATCTGACATATATTTTAGTGGAGTGTTTCAGTATCTTCCACAACCACTTAATTTTTATGCAGTCTAAATAGTTGGAGACACATTGAGTAATTTTTTTCAGTACACACAGAAGTGTCCACATGAGGGGAAAGCGGTGGCTGAAATCCAGCCTGTGTCCACACACTGTGTAGTCTGGATTTTGCTTCCAGGAAGAAAGGGCACATTTTGTCATTCACACCAAGTTTCTGTATGTATTAGTGGTGAACAAGGTTGGAGAGGGAAATAAAAACAGCAATAGGAGAAGGTTACAGAATATATAATCAATTTCACCTAAGCTTTTTGGAGCACAAGCTGAGTGTTAGGCACTGAGATCACATTAATGAAGCAATTGGTGGGCCCATAATGAGTAGGGGAACCATAGACCTGTCTGCATAGGGCTACCCCAGTTCATACCTGTTTTCTCAATGTCCCATCTGATTAATGTCCCCTTTCACTCTCAAATGTGTACCAGTTTGGACAGTAAATTATGTAAGTCACCCTAAAAAGAAGGAAAAAAGTCATTCTAGACTGAGCAGCAAAGTCATGAGTAAGTGAAAAAGCATGATCTTCTCTGGTTTGGCATGACAGGGAGGTTGGTGGGGGGAAATGGCATGAGGTAGAAATATGCCTGAAATGATAGGGACTCTGAGCCGGTGATGGGCCTGATACACTACTTTTAAGGAGTTTATTTTTCTGGAAGGCATTGGGGACTGATGGTGGTTTGGAAGCAGGCAAATGATAAGATTAGATCTTTTTAGCCTTGAAAAAGAGCAAAAGTACATTCCCCTACCACTATCCTCCATGCTCCTCCCACACACATGGGGGGAGGGAAAAAGAGATGAGACTCCTGTCCTTTCTGAATGTAAACACTCATAACTGAGCTCCACTTAATCTTTAAATCTACTCTAACTCCTTGGAATGAATAACAGATCCTCTCCTTTCTATCTGTAAAACACACTGCTGTCACTGGAATGCTGAATTTCTAAATGCTTACAGGTGGTAAACTACTCTAGTACCACATACATTTCTGCTCCTATAAGTTGAGTTGTGCATTTTAAGAGATTATGTTTTTGTTCTTAAGCCTATTTTTGCTACTTATACTTGTTATTGCAATTATGTAATTGAAAAAATTATGTAAACTGATGAACTAAGAAGGCAAACGGTTCTTTCCATGAAATTTTTGTGGAATGCTTTTTAAAAACCAAAGGCAACTGACTAAAAATATTCAGATAAGTGAGGTGTGGATGAAACAACTGTAAAAACAACAACAAAAACAAAAACAGGAAAATAGCATAAACATTCAGAACGTTCTGTGCTCAGTTTGCTTTTTCACATGCTGTATACCTGAAGCCATGTTAATATGCTTGAGTAAAGACAATTCAAGGCAGCCACCTACAATTAGGGCTGCTACTTGGTTGGGCTTGCTGTTGTCTATGGTCATTCTCCAAGATTCATCCAGTTTTTGTGGGAGACAGACAGGTGAATTAAATAGATGATAGGGACTTCCCTGCTGGCACAGTGGTTAAGAATCCACCTGCCAATGCAGGGTACACGGGTTTGAGAGCCCTGGTCCGGGAAGATTCCACATGCCGCAGAGCAACAAAGCCCGTGCACCACAACTACTGAGCCTGCGCTCTAGAGCCCGCGAGCCACACCTACTGAAGCCCGTGCGCCTAGAGCCCGTGCTCTGCAGCAAGAGAAGCCACCGCAATGAGAAGCCCGTGCACCGCAACGAAGAGTAGCCCCACTCGCCTCAACTAGAGAAAGCCCGCACACAGCAACAAAGACCCAACGTAGCCAAAAATAAATAAATTTATTAAAAACAAATAGAGATATGATAGGGACCATATTAGTCAGGAATCTCCAGAGAAACAGAAACAATAGGATATCTATAAATAGAGATTTATTGTAAGGAATTGGGTCACGCAATTGTATAGCCTGAGGTGTCCCAAGATCTGCAGTTGGCAAGCTGAAGACCCAGGAGAGCCCGTGGTATAGTTCCAGTCCAAGTCCCAAGACCTGAGAACCAGGAGCGCTGATGGTGTAAGTTCTAGTTAGAGTCTGAGTCTGAAGGCAGGAGAAGACTGATGTCCCAGTTCAAAGACAGTCTGGCAGAGAGAGCAAATTCTCCCTTACTCAGCCTTTTTGCTCTATTCAGGCCTTCAACAGATTGCATAAGGCTCACCCACACTGAGGAGGGCATTTTGCTCAGTCAAACAATTCAAATGTTAATCTCATTCAGAAACACCCTCATAAACACACCCAGAATGTTTAACCAAATATTTGGCACCCTGTGACCCACTCAAGTTGACACATAAAATTAACCATCACAGACGACCCTTGTGAGTTTTGAGTGGCACTGATCTCCACCATCCTCACCTAAAATATATGTTGCTTTTGGTTTATTTTGTCTGAAGTGGGCTGGGTATAAGTTTCCCAGACTTCTGCTTGGCCTTCCCCACTATGATAGCTCTTACTTCAGGAGCTAAAACCCAGTGTGGGGATTACTCCAACTGCCAAGTGTGTCAATCACAATTGTAACCTTCAGGGACTGAGGAAATGACCAGTAGCTGTTTTGATGGACCCAGTACCCACTGTGAGCCAGGATTTAGCCAGGACTACATTTATTACCTGGCCTCTGAATGTTTCTACCCTTAATGGGGAGGCCAAGATGATGATACTCCAGATGTCTAAGTATCAATGTCAACTCAGACCCTGTGTCTGATTTTCCATGAACTGTCTGGATATTCCCTGTTTCTCAGTATGGTATGCAGTCATCTGAGAAAATGGCCTAGATGCCTTTAGGGAAGGACTAGAAGAATTATTACAATATACACTTGCCGTAGTGTTGTGGGGTACTTTCCTCCAGGACCTGGCCACTTCTACAGTCAGCACGTTCTGGGTTGGCTCAGATCTGGCAACTGGGTAAGAGATCATGACATTCTCTTATTGTAGTAACTACCCTCAGTCTCCTCATCCAGTCTTGCTTTCTTTGGTTATGAATGGTAGGCAGTACTCTTGTTGCCTGCCCATCAGTTTTTCTCCTTGTAACACTGGGTTCTATAAAACATCTCAACTAGTTCCAGGTCAAGCTCCCTTAACTGTCAGTCCAGTTTTGCTAGTCATTATGATAATTGTGACTGTCCTGATTTCTGGCATTAAGTTCTGCCTCCTGGATCTACTATGCTTCTAGGCCCCATCATTTCCATTTCAATTTAATACACCAAGCCTGTGATAGCATCTCCTACTGTGAGCCTTGACCCTCAGAGGTGAGCTGTCACTGAGCTTCTTAGGGTAGTTATCTCTCTTAGCAGGGCACTCCTGATGACCTTGGTGAAGTGTGTACCCTCTGGCCCCTCCCATGGAACATAATCTTCCCTGTGGGCTTCTGGCCTCCCATAATATATTCAGTCCAGCCTGCCCATTTCTCTCAGCTTTTTAATCCCACTCTCCACTGTCTGTGATTCGAGCATTTCAGCATCTCAGCACAGACTATTACTTTGTGCAGACTTTTAGGAACCATCCTAACAGGAAGTTGGCACCATCCCCTAGTGTCAAGGTATTAAATCCCATATTCCAAAAATGGCTCCAACTCAATAAGTTCACCCTTATGCAGTCTCACCTTCTAGCTCTCTTGATCAAGCACCCTCAAAATCCAGTCCCAAATACTCCCCTGTTTCCTGCCAGTGTATGCTGACTAATTCTTGCCGTTTCTTTGGGGTATAGATCAGACCTAGCACATTCCCATGTGGGTTATGCTGTGATTTGCCACCAGTTGTTGGTGTGGCAGCCCTGAGAGGAGGCGGGGTAGTTTTTTGAGAGGGCTTCTGTTGTCTTGCTCAGAAGCACTCACTGCAGTGGCTTTTCTGCTTAGGGGGAGTGCTAGCTTTTAATAAGGAAGGTGGGTGACCTCTGCAGGCTCCGAGTGTTCAGAGGAGTCTCAGGACCCAGAATCTTTGGGGGCATCCACCCAGCTGTCCCCATTCTGTGTGTCAGGGTACCAAGTTTTCCAACAAGTTATCTATCCTTGGCTTTAATGACCTTTAAAGCATCTTGACGATTAAGTTCTAAGTTCGGTGTTCAATTTTCCGTTTTTCCAGAGATAAGGCCTTCTTTGGAAGCTACTAAAGAAGCCATCTGGCAATGAGTTTTCACTTGTTTGTTAACTGCTTTCAGGTTTTTTATTAACTTCCTGTAGGCCTCAATGCAAGTTAATAATGGCTAGCCAATAATAGCCTGTATCCATTGTTCCATACACACACACAAAGTTTTGAACTGCCTGCATTTTTCCCCAGCCAGGGCATTCCTCCATATCAGAATGATCTTCCAAGTCATAACTGGTGAGAGTTTTAGTAATCAGCCCACCACATTCTGCCAGGGACTATCTGTGCCCCAAACACCATATGGAACTAGGTTCATTGATAGTGTGACAGTTCTGATCTAGCCCAACCCCTATCTTACTGCCTTCCTTCCTGGACTACTCCTTTTACCCACTGTGTCACTCTGGGTGTTCCAAGAAATAGAAGATTACATGAAGTTAGGAGTGCAAGAAGTCTACTGTAAAAAAGAAAAAGAGGGAGAAGGCAGGAATGGGAAACATCTTCAGATTGTGCTACAGATAAGACAAAAGCTCAGTTAACACAATGTGGAGCTCTGGAGCAAATATTGCCTGTCATGGAAATCCTACAGTAGGCAGAAATGGCTCGACCCTAGTACCATCACATGCTCTGTCACTGGCTGAGGGCTGCTAGGGAAGAGATGGCCTCAACTGGAAGTCTGTAGCATATCTTAAAATTGCTGCAGATGGAGGCAGTTAGCTTATTGGCATTCATGGCAGCTGAATGGCAAATTTATATCTTGAAGGGAGATCGACGAAGTGCACTTTCATGGCTGCCCTATTGATCTAGCCTGAGAAGGTTCAGAGGGAGCCAGCAACTGGAGCAGGAGAACTTGATCGGGGAAATGGACCTTCATGAAGGCTGGTTGAAAGCTGCTGAAGAAACAATGAGAATGCTAGATGTCCCCAACTTCTTATCACTGGGCAAAGGCCAACTGCAAACTGAAGTTTCATTGGAACATAGCCATGCCCTTCTATTTACATATTGTTTATGGCTGCTTTCTTGCTACGACACAGAGTTGAGCAAATCGAAAACACTTAGTACCTGGCCATATACAGAAAAGTTTGCTGACTCCTGACCTCTGTTAAGTTTTTTACATCTGCATTATTTCTGTGGTAGAAATACTATAAAATGCTGTGCTGCTGCCTATCTCTTCCCAACTCTGCACTCAGAGGAATCACATTGGTAGCCTGACATTGGCTGAAATAGGAGACTTATTGCCAAAGAAATAAGTAAATGCTAAAATTCAGGGCATTTTCTTTTTGGAGAGCCACTTATTAAACATTTACCAGCAGCATTTATTGCTGCATGGTGAGCACTGTGGACTGAATTGTGTCTTCTCAAAATTCATTTATTGAAGTCATAACCCCCAGGACCTCAGAATGTGACTGCATTTGGAGATAAGGTCTTTAAAGAGGTAATTCAGTTAAAATGAGATCATTAGGGTAGGCCCTACTCCAATATAACTGGTGTCCTTATAAGAAGAAATTTGGAAACAGGTACAGAGGCAAGACCACGTGAAGAGTTGGGGAGAAGACGGCCATCAGCAAGCCTAGGAGAGAGGCTTCAGAAGTCTACCCTGCTGACACCCTGATCTCAGGCTTCTAGCATCACAGAACGCTGAGAAAATAAATTTCTTTTGTCTAAGCCACCCAGTCTGTGGCACTTAGTAATGGCAACCCTAGAATATAGTGAGTGACCCAAGAAAGCATTAAAGTTTCTACAGAAGTAAATTTATTGAGATGACTTTCAAAGAGCTTTGATCTAATGAGTGTCTACACCCCACTCTTTTTACTCCAACACATTTTGGTGACACTTAGTACACATGTTGGGTACTCCAGGTGCCAAGTCAGCCTTTCATACACCTTGAAGGCCAGTTGCCTTAGGAAATAAACAAATACTTGCTATCCTAGTAGTAGAACTGTGCTAGTACTAGAATATGTATTTGAATAGACTTTTTAGCAAAGCATCTTTATTACTTCTTTAGGCATAATTTGACTTCAAACACTTTATAAATACTTTGCTTTTAAAAATGAAGTACTCTAGGGAAGATGCTATTCTATTTTCAATTCAGATTAATATTACAGAAACTATAGTCAGAAATACATTTTTGAATGTGGATAGATTTGCATTCAGTTAATAAATATAGTCATCTACCCGTGTGTGGGTTTTTTGTTGTTTTTTTTTTTCTCTGTAATTTCAGAACCTGAACTTGAGGTCAGTAAATGAAAAATGCTTTCTTCAGGGGGCTTTCAAACATGGACAATATATTTTAAAAAATCTTGCATGAAAAAAGAGCAATTCCTAAAACATATACCATGTACTAAGAAACCAGTTTAGTGTTTAGGTGGTGTTGAGCAATTTTCTAGGCAGGATATTTAAACTGTGTGTGCAGTACTAGGTATGTACCTCCTCTGGACACTGTGGAGTAGTTTAGCAAATGCCAAAAATTTTAAATGTGTTTTTTTTTAGCAGTGAAGCTATTTTAAAACAAAAGCTTGCTTAGAATCTTATGAAGTCAAAGCTGTTAGAGTAAGTTAGGGAGAGATGCAGAGGCTCTTCTACTTAGCCACCCCTCCATCATCCTAGAAGCCCTGTAGGTTTCTCCAAGAATCCTGGGTCCCTGAGAAATATAGTTTGCAAACTATTCTAGAGGAACAAGCATTAGGTAAGAATCTGAAAGCATTAGGTAAGAATTGAGCTGAACACTAACTCTCTTATGGTCTTTGCTTTCCTGATCTGTACAGTGGAGATATAGGATATAAATTATCTCTAAGGCATCACCCTGTTCTAAAATTCTATGATCTCCTGTTCTACCTGGTGACAAATCATTCCTCATCTGTTCAGCTAATACCAGAGATTTAGTCTATGCTCACGAGCAGGCCAGGCTATGCAAAGGGGAAACAGTTCTTGACTCTGCACATTGTATTGTTTTTAACTTTGGAAGCTTATTCTATTTTTCACATTGGCTAAATTCATCTCTGGTCAGGAACCAATGATTATTCCAACATTGCCTGGTTTATCTGGCATAGCTATGAAATGTTCATATTGTAATTAGAAAATTCTGACTTCTAGTACATGAATATCAAATTGAACAGAAACCTAGTACATAGTAGGCCTTCAATAAGTAGTCGCTGTCTCTTGTGGCTAAAAACCACTGAATTGTACACTTTGAAAGAGTGAATTTTATGATATGTGAGTTATACCTCAATTTTTTTAAAAGTTGTTGAATGAATAAAATAGTTGTATTTTGAATGTAGAAGTAAGATAATTCATTGCAGTTTTAAAATGCTGATTTCTGATGCTTGGAATAAAATGATAGCAACAACCAAAACAAAAAAACAAATAAATAACACAAGATAAAAACGAAGGAAATTTAAATCAAATATCTAAACAGCACAATTAGTTGTCAGGAGACATTAAAGATACATGGGATACATCCTTGAACTTTGAGATTTGGCAAGCATATATAAAATAGAAATTTCTTTGCTGCCTTTTCAGAGGCAAACTTGTGACTAGATCAACTCTGCTCCTTTTTTTGGCATAAAAACGTTTTTATGCTTTGTAAGTATTACACATATTTAATGACATGAATTCATGATGCCTAACTTGTTGCATATTATTTTCTTGGGTAAATTTCTTAATGCAATGATAGCCATGGGCTTTCTCATTCACTGTAAAATTTTACAATCAAACCCACATGAATGTAGTATTTTAACATATTTCCTCATTTCTGAGTATTTGTCAGGAGGGGTGGTAGGAATCTTATAAATTAGTTAAAAATAAAGCACTGTGTATTTGGTTTGTTATCTTCACCATATAATTAACAGAAGAGGGCAGTCATAGACTGCTTTCAAGAATTCTATAGCTTATATATATTTCAGAGGCAAAATCCTGTAATTCTGCTTTAAAAACACTTGCTTCAGTAACAGGTGCTTCACGCTATCTAAACTCATTGCTGATGAATTGTTTATACATTGGTTGCCTTTCTTAGACATGAGGGGTCCTTAGTAATTGTCTAACTAACTCTCTCATTTTTTAAAAATTGAAGTATAGGTGATTTACAATATTGTATCAGTTTCAGGTATACAGCAAAACAATTCAGTTATACACACACACACACACACACATATATATATATTTTTTTCAGATTCTTTTTCATTATAGTCTATTACAAGAAATTGAATGTAGTTACCTGTGCTCTACAGTAAATTCTTGTTGGTTATCTATTTTATATATAGTGGTATGCATGTATTAATCCCATACTTCTAAGTTATCCCTCCCCCCCGCCTATCCCACCCCCCACCACTATCCCATTTGGTAAACACAAATTTGTTTTCCATGTCTGTGAGTCTGCTTCTGTGCTGTAAATAAATTCATTTGTATTCTTTCTTAAATTCTACATGTAAGCGGTATCATATAAGATTTATCTTTCTCCATCTGACTTACTTCACTCAGTGTGATAGTCTCTAGGTCTGTCCATGTTGCTGCAAATGGCAAAATTTCGTTTTTTATGGCTGAGTAATATTCCATTATATATGTATAAATACATACCACGTCTTCTTTGTCCATTCGTCTGTTGATGGACACTTAGGTTGCTTCCATGTCTTGGCTATTGTAAATAGTGCTGCTATGAACACTGAGGTGCATGTATCTTTTCAAATGAGAGATTTTGTCTTTTCTGTATATATGTCTAGTAGTGGGATTGCTGGATCATATGATAGTTCTATTTTTATCTTTTTAAGGAACCTCCATACTGTTCTCCATAGTGGCTGCACCAATTTACATTCCCACCAACAGTGTAGGAGGGTTCCCTTTTCTCCACACCCTCTCCAGCATTTATTATTTGTAGACTTTTTTTGACTGTGCCACGTAGCATGCAGGATCTTAGTTCCCCAACCAGGGATCAAACCCATGCCCCCTGCATTGGCAGGCAGACTCTCAACCACTGCGCCACCAGGGAAGCCCCTATTTGTAGACTTTTTGATGATGGCAATTCTGACTTGTGTGAGGTGATACCTCATTGTGGTTTTGATTTGCATTTGTCTGATCATTAGTGATGTTGATGTACCTGTTGGCCTTTTCATGTACCTGTTGGCCATCTATGTATCTTCTTCAGAAAAATGTCTATCAAGTCTTCTGCCCATTTTTTAATTGGGTTTTTTTTTTGTTATTGAGTTGTATGAGCTGTTTATATATTTTGGATGTTAACCCCTTATCACTCAGTTCATTTGCAAGTATTTTCTCCCATTCAGTAGGTTGACTTTTCATTTTGTCAGTGGTTTCCTTTGCTGATCAGGAGCTTTTAAGTTTAATTAGGTCCCATTTATTTATTTTTGCTTTTGTTTCCTTTGCCTTAGGAGACAGGTCAAAAAAAATATTGCTATGATATATATCAAAGTGTGTCTGCCTGTGTTCTCTTCTAGGATTTTTATGGTTTCCAGTCTTACATTTAGGTCTTTAATCCATTTTGAGCTTATTTTTGTATATGGTGTTAGGGTGTGTTCTAATTTCATTCTTTTACACGTAGCTGTCCAGTTTTCCCAGCACCACTTATTGAAGAGACTGTCTTTTCTGCATTGAATATCCTTGCCTCCTTTGTCATAGATTAGTTGACCATATGTGAGTGGCTTTATCTCTGGGCTTTCTATCCTGTTCCATTGATCTACATTTCTGTTTTTGTGCCAGTACTATATTGTCTTGATTACTATAGCTTTGTAGTATAGTCTAAAGTCAGGGAGCCTGATACCTTCAGCTCTGTTCTTCCTTCTCAAGATTATTTTGGCCAACTCTAACCGTTTTTTTGAGATCTAGATGAAAATTTCCAAAGATCTTTTTGACCTCTCAACTTGAATTTTCTACAGGCACTTCAAATTCATCATGTTCAAAATTAAACTCATAAAGGTACTGAGTTTATGGAGGAAAAAAACTGCTCCCTCACAGAGTCTCCATCTCTTTTTATACAGTCATTACCTTCCCAGTTTCCCAAGTAAATTACCTTAATCATTGTTATTCTTCCTTTATATCATACTAACAATTGGTCACCAAGTTTTTTTTTAATTGAAGTACAGTTGTACGATATTATGTAAGTTACAGATGTACAAATATAGTGATTCACAATTTTTTTTTTAATTTATTTATTTATTTTTGGCTGCATTGGGTCTTCATTGCGGCACGCAGGCTTTCTCTAGTTGTGGTGAGCAGGGGCTACTCTTTGTTATGGTGCGCAGGCTTCTCCTTGTGGTGGCTTCTCTTGTTGCGGAGCACAGGCTCTAGGCGCGCGGGCTCCAGTAGTTGTGGCACGCGGGCTTCAACAGTTGTGGCTCATGGGCTCTAGAGCACAGGCTCAGTAGCTGTGGTGAACGGGCTTAGTTGTTCCATGGCATGTGGGATCTTCCCGGCCCAGGGCTCGAACCCATGTCCCCTGCATTGGTAGGCAGATTCTTAACCACTGCGCCACCGGGGAAGCCCGATTCACAATTTTTAAAGGTTTTACTCCATTTGTAGTTATTATAAAATTTTGGCTATATTCCCTGTATTGTTCAGGTCACCGAGTCTTGAAAATTCTAATCAGAAGAGTATCTAAAATCTATTTTTCCCTCTGCTTTATTCAGGCCCTCACTATTTTTTCTTTTATTGCCCCAAACCATACCTACATATCTTATTTCTTTAATCTTATTTCATCATCCTCCATTTTCTCTTTCAACCTTGCATCTCTTAAGCAGTGTTACTCACCATGCCACTTACCTGTAGGCTATAAAAGAAACTACCCATTGGTGTTTGCAGAAACCATTCTGGCCTCTACTTCCTTGGTTC
Source organism: Neophocaena asiaeorientalis asiaeorientalis (assembly GCF_003031525.2). Classification (NCBI taxonomy): domain Eukaryota; kingdom Metazoa; phylum Chordata; class Mammalia; order Artiodactyla; family Phocoenidae; genus Neophocaena; species Neophocaena asiaeorientalis. The sequence continues at coordinate 494,601 of NW_020175403.1, forward strand.
TGGTCCATTTCTTATACATATTGTGATCCCTCACTCCATCTCTTCTACTTCCTAACCTTGGTATTTATGTGTAAGTTCTGGCCCTTAAATCTTGAATTTGGGACTGTGAGTTGGCTTTCTCTATTCTGGACCTTTGCAGGTAATTTAGTCACCATAGTCATGCTCATGCCCAGTGGTCTGCAGCCCAGGCAAGCCTAATTCCCATTCCCTGTGTGGAGACAATGGATATTTTGCTGCTAACCGTTGATTCTAGGAACATAGTCTTTTAAAAGATATATGCAAAAAATACACTTTAAATCAGCAATTTTTTCAACAAATATTTTTTGAGCCCACACTGTATGCTAAATGCTATTCTGATTACTAATGATAGAGCAGTCAACAAAAATCCTTACATTCTAATGGGATAAGTGCATCTGTTGAAGCTCAGATATGAGGGAGGGGAATGCTGACCACAATAGTTATACATACCCACTTGGCTTAAAAAGAGAAACTGGGGCTTCCCTGGTAGCGCAGTGGTTGAGAGTCCGCCTGCCGGTGCCGAGGACACGGGTTTGTGCCCCAGTCTGGGAGGATCCCACATGCCGCGGAGCGGCTGGGCCTGTGAGCCATGGCCGCTGAGCCTGCGGAGCCTGTGCTCTGCAACAGGAGAGGCCACAACAGTGAGAGGCCCACATACCGCAAAAAACAAAACAAAACAAAACAAAACAAAAGAGAAACTACTTGTCCTGCAGGTATCAGCAGCTCCTCCCACAGCTGTCTAAGGGATCTGCAAGCCGTCACTGCTTCATCTCCTCAAATATGTCTTGGGGTCACTAAGAAAAACTGCCTTTTTTCTTTTTTGGCCATGCTGAGCAGCTTGTGGGATCTTAGTTCCCCGACCAGCATGGAGTCCTAACCAATGGACCGCCTTGGAATTCCCAAAACTGCCTTTCTTACTTAAGCAATTGCAAATCCATATGGAAACCCAAGACTTATAATTGGCATGTTTAATAGGGTGATATTTTATTTTATAATATTATACTGATACAACTTAGTGCTTCTTTGCAGCCTTCCTCCCCCTGGGTTTGAGGCTTATTACACAAAAGGAGCCCAAGGCTATTACACAAAGGATGCTATACCAAAAAAGACACAGATGAGCTTTAGACTCAAAAGCTGACTTTCCTGACCTCTTTAGGAAGATAATTGTCTTGCAAACCTGGAGGGTGAAAAGGTTTTCCCAATCTTTTTTTTTTACTCACATTTAACATATCAAAAGCTAGGCCTGATAGCTACCAGACTTTCAAAGCACCACTAACCATAATAGGAAACATTGTGTTATGACACAGTTCACATATATGTATAATATTTAGTATATATATATGTTACAGAAACAACAGTTTTGCATAAAAAACTTACTTTTATTACTTGCAGTGCATTTTGATACAGTCTATGTCTGTTACAAATTACAATTTCATTTCTTTTTAATCCACTATTCATGATACATTAAAAAAAAAAAGAACTTGCCTAGGGTTTTTCGAAAGGGAGGATTCAAAGAATCAGAAAAAGGAGAGAGGTTAAGTCGGCTTCTGGAGGGGATGATGGGGTTGGGGGCCAGCGCTGAGGGAGAGAATCTGACGATCTGGATTGTTCAAATTCCTGGTGTTGAGTAGAATTGATCAGAGGGAAAACACCTTATATTGGAGAATGGAATTGTAGTAATGTAGGTTATAAAAAGCAGAATGTATGAAGTCCCTGAATTCAGAGAGAATTGTGAGGTCATCAAGACACTGAGAAAAACAGATAAGGATGATGCAGCTGCAGAATGTTTCCATTCTTATGATGATAAGCACAGGAGTTTGACCAAAAGTAGGACAGACTGTAACTGATGTTACACTGTATAGACCCTACTCCTGATGGCCTGGGCAATCAAACCCCTCTTCTTGATACTAACATTTTAATAAGAAAATAAAATAAGAAAATGAATGAATTGTTAAACCTGTGGTCTAGTTAGTGTCTCCTTAAGGAAAAACTAGGGAGCATTTGAGGGGGTAAGGGGGAGGGAAGTTGTCCAAGAAAGATGAGAAAGTAAAAATTATAAACTTGGATTAGACATAAAAATGTACAGACTTGCATACTTAGAATATACTTGGGTGCCTTAGACCTGTTATAATTAAGTGACAAGGTTGCATTCACTATAGATGGTAGAAGTTTGTGTCTCTACATTGCCTTATCAGTGTGCCTCATCCTACACATTTGAGGCAACAAGTAGATTAGGGTGAGATTTTCCTGGGTTGCATTAAATTTAAATTTTTTTCTTCCTTGCTTCCCAAAATGGTAGGGTCTCACAAGAAGGATCAGATAAGCTATAGAAAATGCAAAGGCCTCATTGTCATACATCTGAGTGTAGTGAGTAAATGTGTAACCCTATCCTTATGATCTTTGTTCAAATATCACCTTTCAGCAGGCCTTCCCTGACCACTCTGTTTATAATTGTACCCCGAATACTCATTCTCCTATTCTGCTTTACTTTTTTATATAGCATTTATCACAAATGAACAATTGTGTGTGTGCATGCACACATGTGTGAATGGTATAATGAATGCCATGTTCCCAATACCAAGCTTCAATAATTATCAATATTTTACCAATTTTATTTAACCTATACTCCAACTACTTTTTTTCTACTGTATTTTAAAGCAAATCTCAGATATTTTGGCATTTTCTTCCTGTGTTTTGCTTATTTTGTTTACTGTCTGTCTTATCTTACTAGCATGTACACTAGATGAGGGCGGTGATTTTTATCTGCTACATTTACAGAAACATTCCCAGCTATTAAAGAGTTTCCTGACACATAGTAAGTGCTCAATAAATATTTTTTAATAAATAAATATGGAATCTACAAAAGCAACATTTTAATTCTCTTGCTAATGAGGCATAGATGAATGGTTAATTTTATTTAGATAACCTGGCAGTTCTCCTTTGGGGAATTATGGGGGGGTTTCTGGCCATCTCCTAGTCTGTGTTTGAAGTATCCAACCTACCCTAATAGAACAAGTTAGCACATCCCTTTTGGACAGTATGGATATAGAATTAAGGTTCTTCTAGCAGCAGGTGATCTGAAACTGACCCATGCTTATGGCTTAGATCAGGAGGACCACAAGAGAGCACTGACTGAGAAGCTGGCCCAAACCATGAGTCCACTAGTTGGCCACAATTGGCAATAACTGAGATAATTAGGCAGAAACAACAAGTGGAGATGATACCTTTAAGTGTCTGGTAGTGAGCCAGACACAGCCCCGATCAGGTCCTAAACTAGACAAAAACACCTTGCCCCATGTTTCAAATGAGGAAACATAAACATGAATCTTAATTGTGTCCTCCTGCAATGTTGCTCGTAGAAATTTCACATGCTCCCTCTTCCAACACAATGCCCTACACTATTGCACCACCCAGTCATGTACTTCTTTGGGATCAGGAAATCCTGGAAGACTTTCTTCATTCACTCCAAGTCCCTAGCCCCTCTGAAAAACCATCACCATGGATTTCATAAAATACTTGCATCTTTCCAAAGATCACATCACAGTCTTGGTAGATGCACTCACCAAAATTCCAGACTTCATTCTCTTTACTGAACTCTAATCCCCTGTCATTGTCATATGACTTAAGAAAAATTGCCTAGCACTGATATCTTACCATTGAGCCCTTTTCTCCTCATGCTTCCAGCTGTCACTGCTCACAGTTTTAAATCCTCATATCCACTTGTCCAACACTTACCATCTTAGAACAATTAACTCACCAAACATGTTCTAAAAGACCATTTATAGAAGATCACTTCCACATACATACCATACAGGCCCAAGGAATAATCCACTACAGTGGAAATTTCAAAGAGTATATTGCTGTACCCATTCAGCTAATGACAACATTCATTTTCATCACAGCTTCCATCCCTACTTCCCCATTTTTTTGCCCCTCCATTAACAAGCCTCTGATTAATACCTGGATGAGCTGCTCAAGGAAGCCTACAGCATTCCCTCTGCTCTTGGACATTTGTTGTTTTAGCTTAGCCAGAACAGCACATTCTCCTGTCTTATAATAAAAGCATCAGCTTTTTTTTTTTTTTTTTAGGGCATTGCCTGTCTTCTATTGTCAATCCACATTGTTAGGTTGGGACTGGTGCCACCAATTTGATCCAGGAGTGATTATGTGATCCAGTCAGAGAATCACATTAGCCTAGCCACAGTGCTTGGGTCATGGATAACTACACAATAAAAGACAGGAAGATAATTTCTGAGCTATATGTTGCAATCGGGGTACAAAACTTCCTTTACAACAGATTTAAACCTAATAATAAAAATCTTGAGCTGATGATAGCAATTTTGTTACCATTTGTGGAGAGCCTGTCTGAGGAGAACTTATCTGAGATTGAAGTTAATGCAAAGAAAAAGAGAATCAAGGTATGGTTAGAATCAAGAATTGTTGAGCAATTACTGTGTATTAATTAACCATGCATTTAATCATTTAGTCCTACAATAGCTCTTAGAGACAGGGTTGACATTTTTCATCCCCACTCTAGAGATGAGGTAAATGAAGCTAACTGTCTTGCCCTAAGTTTTACAGCCAATGGTAAAGCTGAATTTCAACCTACGCAGTCTGGGTGTAGAACCTGTGTTTACTACCAGTATGTTACACTACCTCAATATATGCTGTTGGGAATAAATACACAAACTTAAGAGAGAGAGAGAGATTGAGAGAGAAGGACTGAGATCCACTTTGTTTTTGAGTCCCTGGATGTAGTCATGCCTGAAATCATGAACTTCAGGATATTTTTTCAATTAAACAAAGAAATTTCTCTCCACTTCCTATCTTTTTTCAGAAGCCAGTTTGACTCTTAAAAATGGGAAAACTGAGTAATATACTCTCCCAATATGCAAGGAGCAATATAAAGTACATAGAAACCTATACTAAACATCACGGCAGTCAGGCCATATGGGAAACACTGGACGGTTCTCCCTACCTTATAGACATTTACACTTACACCTGTTGAAGGACAACTGATAAGGTTCTTTAAGATAATTCGTTGAATTAACCAACCCTTTAGTATTTCCTCCTATATTTATCCCTGCTCATCTATGCTATATTTAATTCCTTCATGCCAAGCCTGTCTGACATACACACTGCTCCACATCTAGTGCCTGCAGCTTCAGGTAGGGAATCAGAGTACACAGTGGAAGCAGTGCCCTGGTGACCTTGTGTGCTGCAAACCCAGCCTCCCATACCAAGGCTGCCCCTGAATGCATGCCAGCTTTTCCTTAGGTCATTCCAAAGAAAGAAAATATGGTGTGTGGGTATATATATATATATATATGAATACTATTCAACCTTAAAAAGAGAAGGAGATTCTGCAGTATGTGACAACATGGATGGATTTTGAGGACATTATGCTAAATGACATAAATCAGGTATAGAAGTGATTCCACCTATATGAAGCTTCTTAAGTAGTAGAATTCATAAAGTCAAAGGTTGGAATGGTAGTTACCAGTGGGGAAACAGGAGTTATTAATCGACAGGCATAAAGTTTCAGTTAAGTAAGATGAATAAGCTCTAGAGATCTGCTGTACAACGTTGTACTTATAGTCAACAATACTACACTGTCCACTTAAAATTGGTTAAGAGAGTGGATCTCTTGTTAAATGTTCTTACCAATAAAATAATAATAAAAATGAATAAATAGTGTGTGGCATAGTCATAAAATAGAACGCCATTCAGCAGTGAAAGTGAACAGATTCTATAGCTATATACACAGTGTGGATGTATCTCACAAATATGCTGACTGAATGAAACCAGACATCAAATAATAAAACTGCATGATTCTATTAGTATAAACTTCAGAAACTAAATTTTAGAAGTTAGAATAGTGGTTAGTTTTGAGAATGGGACAGCAGATAGCTCCATCTTGATCTAGAATACCTCTAGTAACACACATACTCTCATGGCTAACTGTTTAGTGAGTGATTCTAACTTCTACCCCAAGTCTTGCTCCAGACCACTGGCAGGTTCTCCATTCTGCCTACCCAACCTGGCAATGGAAGTGGTGGTGAAACTGTGCTACAACAATTGTTGACAACTCTAATTTTCCTGAATGTCCCATGTATATGAGTATCTATTTGTTCATACTGTTTCCTCTGCCTATGATAGAATTCCCCCTTCTCTCCCAGCTGTGAAACCAGTACTCATGATTCAAAACATAGATGGCACCCACCTGAGGCCAGAGAAAGAGGCAAAAAGGTCAGACTTGTCATTAACTCTTGACTTGCCACTTTCGAGCTGTGTATGCTTGGTCATCACTTAACTTTTTAGCCTTAGTTTCTCATCTGTGAAATGAGAATAATGATATCGAACTCACAGGCTGTTGGGGGAATACATAAGATGATATGGTAAGAGTTCATCACATATTATTTTTCTTTGCTTTCCTTTTTCCTTGTAGTATTACTTGTTTTCTGTTATGTACTCCTCTAGCACCCACTTGGAATAATTTTGAAGCCTTTATTCTATTTTATTTTATTTTATTTCATTTCATTTCATTTCATTTCATTTCATTTCATTTTATTATTTTTCCCCACTGCATGGCATGCAGGATCTTAGTTCCCAGGCCAGGGATTGAACCCGTGTCCCCTGCAGTGGAGACACTAAGTCTTAACCACTAGACCGCCAGGGAAGTCCCTGAAGCCATTAATTTAAAAAAATGATTTAGTATAGGAGCAGGGGTTACAAAAATGAGGAAGATATAATTGAAGAAATTACTATCAATATTTTGGCCAACAATAGCAGGTTATTGAATAAGAGAATGATCTGATGGAATAATTTTAGGAAAAATAGTAAGGCCAGTGTGCACAGAAGATATTAGAGTTTTTGGGAGAGAGAGAAAGAGAGAGAGAGAGAGAGAGAATAATTCAGAATCTACTTTAGTCATACTGATCTAAAGGTATCAGTACCTAGCCCACTAGGATGTGTCAATAGAAAGAGGAAAAGAAGAATAATACATGAGACATTAAGAAGGAAGAAGCATTAGAAGCATTTTTTTCCCCTAATGGATATTGTACATAAAGAATAATATAATGGGAAGTTAGTTTGAAGCTACACAGCTAGGAATAGTATTTATTCTGAAAACAAAATCCTGTGTTATTTTGTCTCATCCAAGATATAGGACTCAGATCCTTCACATAAAAATTAACTCACACTGAAGTGTTAGTGAGAAATATAGATTTCATTTGAGCTATTGCAGGGCACAAGGAGGAATAGTTTGTATGCTATGGTTCATATGCTTATGACATCATTGATTTCCTAAGTTCTTTCTCAGATAACATGCCACAGGGATTTTCTCTTTCTGGCCCGTCCCTCTTTTATACATCAACTTTGCTTACTTTTCTTCCTCCCTCTGATATATTCCCTAGAAGCTCAAATACCTCTGCTTTTTTTTCAAGAGTTACTTTTCCCTTCCTCTTAAGTTTTCTGCCAGCTAATACCCAGACTTCAGGACCTCAGCTCCAACTCTCAGCTTAAAAGTATTTTCCCAATAAAAATAGCTCTTTCTCTATAAAAAGAATTCTCACATTTGTTCCTAAGATAATAAAAACTCTCCATCTTTACAGTGAGTTTATATTTTCCAGAAACTGAACTTGAACTGAGTATGTTTTTGTGTACCATGGAGAACCAAAGGATTGTAATGTCTGAGGCTGAGCTCATCCTTGAAGAAAAGATAAATTGTTGATCAGAATTAACTTATCCACTACCACTTAGTGTTGCAACATGACTCTGGTACAATTAATATAGAGGGATGCCCTTCAAAGATGTTAGGGGGTCAAAAGTGGTTTTAACTGCCCTTTGGACTTCTAGGTTTGTATTTTGGATGAACACCTGTGTTTTGGCCCGCAATGAGTGATGTGATGGAAATAAGAGGCAACATAATACAGACGCTTGGCCTAAATTCAGTCCTGGGTATAGGAATCCTTATTGCATATGGTGCCATGCTGGGTGCCCTGGACTTCTTTCAATCCTGCTAGGTATAAAAGTTAACTGCTATCGGCAGGGAGTAGCAGTGATGAAGTTGAAGGGTGCCGCAGGGTAGGGCTATCTTCCAGACACCTTGGTAATTAATCTTTTCAGACATAGCATCAATTTCCCAAGACATGAAATTTGGTATCCAAACACTGGAAGAACAGAGTTCATGAATGTTTATGCCTAAGCATGGACTCTGCTGAGAGCCATGGCTTGTTTATGTGGACTTGTCTTTAGTTAGTATCATAATCCCATCTCCAGAGTATGCTGTAACTCACAGATAAAGGTGGAAACTGGCAGACATAATCCCTGTTTCCTTATTGCATGTATGTATCTGGGAATAATTGGATTTTCCCAGAGCATTTCTAAATCCTGGTCATGGTGGATTCCCAAGCATTAGAAATAATTTCTGTTAGGGTCTAGGGCAATGAGCCCAGGCTGTGCTATTCCAATCAATGTAGAAACTATTGAGAACATATCACTGGGAGTCTTTATTTGTGGGTCATAGTACACATAGCCTGTCACATTGAAAATGCTATATAATGTTAGCTAATGTAGTTGACAAAGCTAGCTTTTAGTAATATACATTCTCTTCCCCTTCCTGATACATGGAAGACCACTCCTCAGCTCCATTGCTGTTGAGTAGAGCTGTGGCACTAGATATGTGCGTGAAATGTGAGCAGAAGTGATGCATATCACTTTTAGGCAGAGGTAGGGAAAAGCCCATTCACACTTTTTTTTTGGCTGCACGACATGTGAGATCTTAGTTCCCCAACCAGGGGTTGAACCCATGCCCCCTGCACTGGAAGCATGGAATCTTAACCACTGGACCGCCAGGGAAGTCCCCCTGCTTTTTTTTTTTTTCACATTTCTTTATCTTTCTTTTCCTGCTGGTCATGGAGGAGGCCTCAAGTTGAGATGAAAGAGCCAACACATTGAAGCAATCTAGATCACTGGAAAGTCTATGGAACACAGCTGCCCTAAAACAGTTCCTAAACCTGCAACAAACTTTGCATAAAGGAAGAAACTGACTTTTATCTGAGATTTTTCTTTTTTTCTTATAGTAACATAACCTAGATTCTCCTGACTAATACAGCTACTATTGTTGTTATTGTTATTTTTAAAGATGCTCTTATTTAACTGCTGAATTTAATTTTTTGGAGTTCTGTTTTACAATAAGGAATTTATAATTGGGAATAGTCATTAATTCTTGTTTTTTTCTATACTCACATTCAATACAATATTAATTCTTTTAGAATTCACCTTCAACAGATATCCCAATTCCAAAAACTTTTCACTATTTTAAAAACTTTTTGATCTTTTATCTGGATTACTACAATAGCCTCTGAACTCATCCTCTGCATTCTCCCTATTTGCCCTCCAAACCCCTTTTCCTCTCCAGTCTGTGCTCAACGAGGCAGCTAGAGATCCTTTGAAAGTGTAAGTCAGATCATGCCACATCTCTTTTCCAAACTTCTTTTTTTTTCTTTTAATTGAAGTATAGTTGATTTACAATGTTGTGGTAATTTCTGCTGTACAACAAAGTGACCCATTTATACACATGTACACATTCTTTTTTCATATTCTTTTCCATTATGGTTTATCCCAGGAGATTGGATATAGTTCCCTGCGCTATGCAGTAGGACCTTATTGTTTATCCATTCTAAATGTAATAGTTTGCATCTACTAACCTCAAACTCCCAGTCCATCCCTCTCCCTCCCCACCTCCCCCTTGGCAACCACAAGTCTGTTTTCTATATCTGTAAGTCTGTTTCTGTTTTGTAGATAGGTTCATTTGTGCCATATTTTAGATTCCACTTATAAGTGATATCATATGGTATTTGTCTTTCTCTTTCTGACTTACTTCACTTAGTATGATAATCTCTAGTTGCATCCATGTTGCTGCAAATGGCATTATTTTGTTCTTTTTTATTGCTGAGTAGTATTTCATTGTATATATGTACCACATGACAGGCCTTTCCTGAGATCCTCATGTTCTGCCTTTTTCTGAATTATTTTTATTGTCCCCTAAGGTTCCATTGTTTTGGCCTCACAATTTTGGCCTGAAGTGAGGGTGGCCTGTGTGAGCTGCTTTCATCCCAGCAGAACCCCAACTTTTTTGCTTGTGCTGCTGCTCTAAGTACATCCTACCACTCTACACACAGGGGCTCATTAAGAAGTGTTTTATCTCAGCCATGTCTCATTCCCCAAATCTCACCTTTGTCAGTGTTGAAATCACATAGCTTTGGCTAAACTTATCCTTCTCATAGTGATGCAAACATTCTTTTCTGTCTCCTATTTTCCTGCTGCAGTGGGAATTTGCTCTATTTTCTCTGGTGTTACATATTGTTCCTTCTGCCCTGAGTGGAATAGGATGAAGAGGAAAACAGATAATAAAGTGGAGAACACAGAGCAGTCCAGCAAGGTAACTAGCATTGCTAAATCAGAAATTTACCTATTGAAACTCAGCCTTCAGATCAGCCTGTTACCTAAGAAATGAATCTTTATTTTCACCATGACCATGGTCCACTTACTAGCTCTTTCCTGCTGCAGTAGCTTTGCTCTTTTTGTGGGGATTTACCCATCAATAGTGCAACCGTCCTTCAAGTTTGAGATACTCAAATGATCTTACCTCCCAAACCTTAGTTATATACTCACTTTGGTCAGCTTAACTCCACCAGATGTTGGTGATCAAATTCCAAATTCTGAATCATGTTATTGGGTTGTCCTTTGGCTTTCAACCCCAATGTAGTCTGCTCATGATTCAGCCAGGACCCTGTGAGACTCCAAGGATTTCTCTTGCCTGGATCAGAGGCAGGCTGAGAGACCATTCTTTACGAACTATACCCTAAAGTTATACCTCAAAAATCTCACTAATTGGGCTTCCCTGGTGGCACAGTGGTTGAGAGTCCGCCTGCCGATACAGGGGACATGGGTTCGTGCCCCGGTCTGGGAGGATCCCACATGCTGCGGAGCGGCTGGGCCCGTGGGCCATGGCTGCTGAGCCTGTGCGTCCGGAGCCTGTGCTCCGCAATGGGAGAGGCCACAGCAGTGAGAGGCCCGTGTACCAAAAAAATAAAAATAAAAAAAAATTAAAAATCTCACTAATTGAATGAAGTGAAGGGCAAGAAAATATGAATATAAGGAAACATGAATCAAAGAAGCAAAAGACATTTCTTTCAGAGGCCTAAATTTGAGTTGGTAGAAGCCACTTCTCCTAAGCCTTCTTAGGGCTGCAGTTGTGCTGTTGGAGTTAGTTTGGGACATGACAGCTATTTTCCAATCACTATGACTGTCTTTTTGTTTTTATTTAATTTTTATTTTATTTTGGAGTATAGTTGATTTACAGTGTTGTGCTAGTTTCTGGTGTACAGAAGTGATTCACTTATGCATATATATATATGCATATATATATATATATATATATATATATCCATCTTTTTCAGATTCTTTTTCCATATAGGTTATTGCAGAGTATTGAGTAGAGTTCCCTGTGCTATACAGTAGGTCCTTGTTGATTATCTATTTTATATATAGTAGTGTGTATATGTTAATCCTAAACTCTTAATTTATCCCTCCCCCCTACCTTTCCCCTTTGGTACC
>NW_020175403.1:506561-565202 GCF_003031525.2 Neophocaena asiaeorientalis asiaeorientalis
CTGTTTTACAATAAGGAATTTATAATTGGGAATAGTCATTAATTCTTGTTTTTTTCTATACTCACATTCAATACAATATTAATTCTTTTAGAATTCACCTTCAACAGATATCCCAATTCCAAAAACTTTTCACTATTTTAAAAACTTTTTGATCTTTTATCTGGATTACTACAATAGCCTCTGAACTCATCCTCTGCATTCTCCCTATTTGCCCTCCAAACCCCTTTTCCTCTCCAGTCTGTGCTCAACGAGGCAGCTAGAGATCCTTTGAAAGTGTAAGTCAGATCATGCCACATCTCTTTTCCAAACTTCTTTTTTTTTCTTTTAATTGAAGTATAGTTGATTTACAATGTTGTGGTAATTTCTGCTGTACAACAAAGTGACCCATTTATACACATGTACACATTCTTTTTTCATATTCTTTTCCATTATGGTTTATCCCAGGAGATTGGATATAGTTCCCTGCGCTATGCAGTAGGACCTTATTGTTTATCCATTCTAAATGTAATAGTTTGCATCTACTAACCTCAAACTCCCAGTCCATCCCTCTCCCTCCCCACCTCCCCCTTGGCAACCACAAGTCTGTTTTCTATATCTGTAAGTCTGTTTCTGTTTTGTAGATAGGTTCATTTGTGCCATATTTTAGATTCCACTTATAAGTGATATCATATGGTATTTGTCTTTCTCTTTCTGACTTACTTCACTTAGTATGATAATCTCTAGTTGCATCCATGTTGCTGCAAATGGCATTATTTTGTTCTTTTTTATTGCTGAGTAGTATTTCATTGTATATATGTACCACATGACAGGCCTTTCCTGAGATCCTCATGTTCTGCCTTTTTCTGAATTATTTTTATTGTCCCCTAAGGTTCCATTGTTTTGGCCTCACAATTTTGGCCTGAAGTGAGGGTGGCCTGTGTGAGCTGCTTTCATCCCAGCAGAACCCCAACTTTTTTGCTTGTGCTGCTGCTCTAAGTACATCCTACCACTCTACACACAGGGGCTCATTAAGAAGTGTTTTATCTCAGCCATGTCTCATTCCCCAAATCTCACCTTTGTCAGTGTTGAAATCACATAGCTTTGGCTAAACTTATCCTTCTCATAGTGATGCAAACATTCTTTTCTGTCTCCTATTTTCCTGCTGCAGTGGGAATTTGCTCTATTTTCTCTGGTGTTACATATTGTTCCTTCTGCCCTGAGTGGAATAGGATGAAGAGGAAAACAGATAATAAAGTGGAGAACACAGAGCAGTCCAGCAAGGTAACTAGCATTGCTAAATCAGAAATTTACCTATTGAAACTCAGCCTTCAGATCAGCCTGTTACCTAAGAAATGAATCTTTATTTTCACCATGACCATGGTCCACTTACTAGCTCTTTCCTGCTGCAGTAGCTTTGCTCTTTTTGTGGGGATTTACCCATCAATAGTGCAACCGTCCTTCAAGTTTGAGATACTCAAATGATCTTACCTCCCAAACCTTAGTTATATACTCACTTTGGTCAGCTTAACTCCACCAGATGTTGGTGATCAAATTCCAAATTCTGAATCATGTTATTGGGTTGTCCTTTGGCTTTCAACCCCAATGTAGTCTGCTCATGATTCAGCCAGGACCCTGTGAGACTCCAAGGATTTCTCTTGCCTGGATCAGAGGCAGGCTGAGAGACCATTCTTTACGAACTATACCCTAAAGTTATACCTCAAAAATCTCACTAATTGGGCTTCCCTGGTGGCACAGTGGTTGAGAGTCCGCCTGCCGATACAGGGGACATGGGTTCGTGCCCCGGTCTGGGAGGATCCCACATGCTGCGGAGCGGCTGGGCCCGTGGGCCATGGCTGCTGAGCCTGTGCGTCCGGAGCCTGTGCTCCGCAATGGGAGAGGCCACAGCAGTGAGAGGCCCGTGTACCAAAAAAATAAAAATAAAAAAAAATTAAAAATCTCACTAATTGAATGAAGTGAAGGGCAAGAAAATATGAATATAAGGAAACATGAATCAAAGAAGCAAAAGACATTTCTTTCAGAGGCCTAAATTTGAGTTGGTAGAAGCCACTTCTCCTAAGCCTTCTTAGGGCTGCAGTTGTGCTGTTGGAGTTAGTTTGGGACATGACAGCTATTTTCCAATCACTATGACTGTCTTTTTGTTTTTATTTAATTTTTATTTTATTTTGGAGTATAGTTGATTTACAGTGTTGTGCTAGTTTCTGGTGTACAGAAGTGATTCACTTATGCATATATATATATGCATATATATATATATATATATATATATCCATCTTTTTCAGATTCTTTTTCCATATAGGTTATTGCAGAGTATTGAGTAGAGTTCCCTGTGCTATACAGTAGGTCCTTGTTGATTATCTATTTTATATATAGTAGTGTGTATATGTTAATCCTAAACTCTTAATTTATCCCTCCCCCCTACCTTTCCCCTTTGGTACCCATAAGTTTGTTTTCTATGTCTGTGAGTCTGTTTCTGTTTTATAAATAAGTTCATTGGTATCATATTGTTTAGATTCCACATATAAGTGACATCATATGATATTTGTGTTTCTCTGACTTCACTTAGTATCATAATCTCTAGATCCATCCATTTTGCTGCAAATGGCATTATTTCATTCTTTTCTAATGGCTGAGTAATATTCCATTGTATATATGTACCACATTTTCTTTATCCCTTCATCTCTCAGTGGACATTTAGGGTGCTTCCATGTCCTGGCGATTGTAAATAGTGCTGCAATGAACATTGGGGTGCACATGTCTTTTTGAATTACAGTTTTCTCAGGGTATATGCCCAGGAGTGGGATTGCTGGGTCATATGGTAGTTCTATTTTTAGTTTCTTAATGAACTTCCATACTGTTCTCCATAGTGGCTGTACCAGTTTACATTCACACAAACAGTGTAGGAGGATTCCCTTTTCTCCACACCCTCTCCAGCATTTATTGTTTGTAGACTTTTTGATGATGGCCATTCTGATTGGTGTGAGATGATACCTCATTGTAGTTTTGATTTGCATTTGTCTAATAATTAGAGATGTTGAGCATCTTTTCATGTGCTTTTTGGCCATTTGTATGTCTTCTTTGGAGAAATGTCTATTTAGATCTTCTACCCATTTTTGATTGGGTTTTTTTTTTTTGATATTGAATTGTATGAGCTGTTTGCACATTTTGGAGATTAATCCCTTGTTGTTTGCTCTGTTTGTAAATATTCTGTGGGTTGTCTTTTCATTTTGTTTGTGATTTCCTTTGCTGTGCAGAAGCTTTTAAGTTTAATTGGTTCCCATTTGTTTATTTTTGTTTTTACTTTCATTACTCTAGCAGGTGGATCCAAAAAGATATTGCTGCAATTTATGTCAAAGAGTGTTCTGCCTGTTTTTCTCTAAGAGTTTTATAGTAACTGGTCTTACATTTAGGTCTTTAATCAATTTTGAGTTTATTTTTGTGTATGGTATTAGAGAATGTTCTAATTTCATTCTTTTATATGTAGCTGTCCAGTTTTCCCTGCACCACTTATTGAAGAGACTGTCTTTTCTCCATTGTATATTCTTGCCTCCTTTGTCAAAGATAAGGTGACCATAGGTGCATGGGTTTATTTCTGGGCTTTGTATCCTTTTCCATTGATCTATATATCTGTTTTTGTGCCAGTACCATACTGTTTTGATTACTGTAGCTTTGTAGTATAGTCTGAAGTCAGGGAATCTGATTCCTCTAGCTCCATTTTTCTTTCACAGGCTATTTGGGGTCTTTTGTGTTTCCACACAGATTAAAATATTTTTCATTCTACTTCTGTGAAAAATGCCATTGGTAATTTAAAATTTTTTTTTATTTTGGTTGCGCTGCATCTTAGTTGCAGCTGGTGAGCTCCTTAGTTGTGGCTCACCAGCTCCTTAGTTGTGGCATGTGAGTTCCTTAGTTGCGGCATGCAGTCTCCTTAGTTGTGGCACATGAACTCTTAGTTGAGGCATGCATGTGGGATCTAGTTCCCTGACCAAGGATTGAACCCGGGCCCTCTGCATTGGAAGCACAGAGTCTTAACCACTGTGCCACCAGGGAAGTCCTTGCCATTGATACTTTGATAGGGATTGCACTGAATCTGTAGATTGCCTTGTGAAGTATAGTCATTTTGACAGTATTGATTCTTTCAATCCAAGAACATGGTATATCTTTCCATCTCTTTGTGTCATCTTCAATTTCTTTCATCAGCATCCATCTTATAGTTTTCAGAGTAGAGGTCTTTTGTCTCATTTGGTAGGTTTATTCCTAGGTATTTTATTTTATTCTTTTTGATGTGATGGTAAATGGAATTGTTTCCTTAATTTTCTCTTTCTTATCTTTCACTGTTAGACTATGTCCTTCTTATTAAATCAGACAGGTTGGAGGTTGGTGCTCCAAAAAATGCTGACTCAAAGAACATTAGGCCATGGCTAGAGCTCTAAAACTGGTCATCACTCCAAATATGTCCCCTAGCAAAGAAAAACTTAATGAGAAATAGGGAAACATCTAGGACAATTTTTGAATATCTTACTAGATGGTGGTACCCATATTCAAGACAATATAAAAGAGATAGCCATTCTGTGGGAAAATGTGGTGAGTTCAGTTTTGGTTTGTAGTATTTGAGTCGTCTCTGATATTCAGAGGTAAATGTCTAGTAGGCAGTTGGATATACTGATTTGAAGCTCAAGTTATAGAGCGTTCTGGGATAGGGCTAGGGATTTGTGAGGCAGAAGAAAAAGGTGGTAGTTGAAAGTACAAGGTGATCTTTAGATCTTCTGTAGCCTTATTACTCTGTTATTACTGCTTTTCATGTTGATGATGACTAATTTTTGCCTACCAGTTTAAACCACGATGTTAAAAATGGGCAGAGAGAATGTCCCTCATTTTTTGCATCCTCAGTGATATAATGCATTGACTCCATAGTTAAGTGTTCTATGTACAGGTTTTCTTTTGAAGGGTGTTAACCAGTGCAGAAAAGGAAAGGGAAGTAGAGTATAGTTATGATGGTATTGATGCAAATCTCCTCATCAGCTCCTCCCATTCCCAGGCAGATTTTATACTTTGACTTTCGGTGTCTTTGTTTAGGATTATTTCTCATAATAGAGCCGAGAACATATTCATCACAATATTTTAAATGCCTATTAACATTAAAATTTCTAGGCCATTTCCATTCCTATCATATTATTATATATATTATAATGTTCAAACTAATATTTAAGAATCTCTGGCTTGATAATTATGATTCCACTGAAGATAGCTATTGATGTAACCACCTTTGAAGCAGTTCTCAAACTTTAGTGTGTATGTCAGTCACCTGGATGCTTGCTAAGAATGCAGATTCAACAGGTTTAAGAAAAGGCCAGGAGAATTGCATTTTTAATAAACACTCCATAAACGTGATCACCTGATCACACTTTGAGAAGTAGTATTCAGTGTTTGGCTATTGAGGGATCCAAGGATAGGTGTAGAATGGGGTTTCTTAACCTAAGGTCAAATACCCCCAAGAAGCCTATGGTCCAAAAATTTGGTTGGGAAACAAGATACATCTTTATTTTCAGTAACTTCTAACTAAACCTTAGCATTAAAAAAAATTTTAATGTAGGCAACAAGCCACAGAAATAAGAGCAGTTCCTCTAACCTTAACACCAATAGAAAACACAGATGTTTTCATACCACATTAGAGTTGTTGCAAATATCTTAAAATGTTGTTTACAACCATTACTACTTTGAAATTATGGTAGTGTTTAGACTGCCATTAGATCTCATTTAATTTAATAAAGAAGCACATGTAGTGCTCTAAAATTAAATTTTAAAAATCATTTTGAAAACTGTGCCTTAATAAAATTGGTTTCTTTCATAACCCTACATATTTTCTGTGCATTTAAAAATTATTATTAGATGAGGTCTATGGCTTCTCTAAAATGTTAAAATGGTCCATGGCACAAAAAAGTTTAAGAATCTTAGGGCTTCCCTGGTGGCACAGTGGTTGAGAGTCTGCCTGCCGATGCAGGGGACGCGGGTTTGTGCCCCGGTCCGGATATGTGACAATTATACCTCAATTTCTGAGAAGACTTGCATTCAGACTATAAAGAATTCACAAAATTCAACAACAAGAAATAACTCAAAAGAAAAAAGCCAAAGTTTTGAACAGACACTTTACTCAAAAAGACATATATATATATATATTTTTTTTTTTTTTGCGGTACGCGGGCCTCTCACTGCTGTGGCCTCTCCCGTTGCGGAGCACAGGCTCCAGACGCACAGGCTCAGCGGCCATGGCTCACGGGCCCAGCCGCTCCGTGGCATGTGGGATCTTCCCGGACTGGGGCACGAACCCGTGTCCCTTGCATCAGCAGGCGGACTCTCAACCACTGCGCCACCAGGGAAGCCCTCAAAAAGACATATTGATGGTAAATAACCATATGACAAGACACCAGTATTCATGATGAAAATTCAAATTAAAATCACAATGAAATATATACTATACATATATATGTATAAATCAATATACATCTATTATAATAGGAAAAAATTCCTGACACTACCAAGTGTTAGCATGGATGTGGAACAACTAGAATCCTCATACTTTGCTGGTAAGAATGTAAAATAACATGGCCACTGTGAAAAACGGTTTCATAATTTTGTTAACTTAAACAAATCTAAACACATGCTCCTATGTTTACTTATATTCCCAAATATTTATCCAAGACAACTAAAAACTTACATATACATAAAAATCTGTATATGAATGTTGATTTCAGCTTTAAAATTGTCAAAACTTGGAAGCAACTCAAATGTGAATAAATGAATAAACAATTTATAGTATATCTATACACTGGAATACTATTTAGCAATAAAAGGGGGAAACAAACCATGAGGGATTCATGCAACAACATGAGTGAATGTCAAATGTATTTTGTTAAGTGAAAGAAGCTAGAACCAAAAGGCATCTTATCGTATGATTCCACTTATATGACAATTCTGGAAAAGGCAAAATTATGAGATGGAAGACAGTGGTTTGCAGGCGTTGGGCACAGGAAAGGGTTGATTACAAAGAGGCAACACACAGGAATTTTTCTGTGATGGAACTTTTTGGATCGTGACTGTGATGGTATATACAGCTCTTTGCATTTATTAAAACCCATAGAAATATACATCACAAAGAGTGAATTATGTAATTTAAAATATGTAAAGTTTTATTACAGATTTCTAGTTTAATTCCTTTGTGGTTTGAAAGCAGGCATTGTATGATTTCTATTTTTAAAAATTTATTAAGGTGTGTTTTATGACCCAGAATGTGATCTATCTTAGTGAATGTTTCATGTGAGTTTGAGAATTTGTATTCTGATATTGTTGGATGAAGATGTCAATTTTATCTAGTTGATTGATGGTGGTGTTGGGTTAACTGTAACCCTACTGATTTTCTGCCTACTAGTTCTGTCCATTTCTGAGAGGGAGTGTTGAAGTCCAACTATGATAGTCGATTCATCTATGTCTCCTTGCAGTTCTATCAGTTTTTGCCTCATGTAGTTTGATGCTCTGTTGTTAGGTGCATACACATTCATGTTTTTTATGTCTTCTTGGAGAATTGACCCCTTTTTCATTATATAATGTGCTTATCTCTGATAACTTTTCTCATTTTGAAGTCTCTTCTGAGATTAATATAGCTATTCCTGCTTTCTTTTGATTAGTGTTAACATAATATATTTTTCTCTATCCATTTACTTTTAATCTAATATTCTTTGTATTGAAAGTGGGTTTCCTATAGACAACATGTAGTTGGGTCATGTTTTTTGATCCCCTCTGACAATCTCTGTTTTTTAATTGGTGCATTTAGATCATTGACATTCAAAGTGATTTTTGTTATAGTTGGATTAATATTTACCACATTCATTACTATTTTGGGTTGTTTACAAGTTTTGACAATTATAAAGCTGAAATAAACATTCATATACAGGTTTTTGTGTGCACATAAGTTTTTAGTTCTCTTGGGTAAATTTTTGGGAATAGGATCACTACTCCCACATAATTATTATCTTTGTCAGATATTTACTGTGAGAATATAGCCAAACTCCTGGAGGGAAATCTCACAATATTGTAAATATTATAAATTAATTGCCTTGGAGTTTTCAATTCTCAGAGTTGATTGCTCTCAGCTGCCAGCAATTTGTCAATTACAGTTCAGGCTTTGTACCCCAGTACTAGTTCCTGAGGCAGTTTCCACTCACCAGGCTCTGCTCTGGTAAGCCACTGCTCCCTATATTCACCTATCTATCTCTCAGACCATGAGGTTATCAGTTTCCCTTTGTCCTCCCCTCTTTTATGGATCCAAGAAGAGTTGTTGAGTTTTCAGTGTGTTCAGCTTTTTACTTGTTATTGGATGGAGTGGCAACTTCCAAGTTCCTTACATGCAGAACTGGAAACTGGAACTAAAAACATGTAAATTTATTAAAAGTCAAGTAAGATAAGGATCTAGAAAAGACTTGGATTTTTTAAGTAATGTATGCCATTGGTGACTGAGCTATTTTGATGAACTGGGGTTCATTGAAACCTAACAGCATTATGTTTAAGAGGAAGTGAGGTGTCTAAGTGAAAACACGTAGTGTAGATAACTCTTTCAAGAAATTTAACTATAAGGGGGAGAAGGGAAATAGCTGGATGAGAATGTAAGTCCATAAAAATTTTAAGTTTTTTTATTGGAGATCAGTTAGAAATAAAAACTAATAAAATATGCAAATTATAGAGAAAATATGAGAAAATTATAGAATTTAATAAAAGACATAAAATATCCAAATAAGTAGATACATCATGTTCATTGATGGGATAGCTTAATGTTATAAAAATTTTCAATGCTTTCTGAATTTATAAATCCAAACAATCTAAAAAAAAATGCTAATAGTTTTTTTTGTGGACTTTACCAAATAGATTCCAAAATTCATTAGGACAAGCAAATGTATAAGAATGTCAAAAATATCTTTTGACAACAGATGGTATGACAGATGAATGGATAAAGAAGATGTGGTACATATATACAATGGAATATTACTCAGCCATAAAAAAGAATGAAATAATGCCATTTGCAGCAACATGAATGGACCTGGAGATTGTCATACTAAATGAAGTAAGTCAGACAAAGAAAGAAAAATATCATATGATATCACTTAATGATACAAATGAACTTCTCTACAAAACAGAAACAGACTCACAGACTTAGAGAGAGAACTTACGGTTACCAGGGGGGAAGGATGGGGGGAAGGGATAGTCGGAGTTTGGGATCAACATGTACACATGGCTATATTTTAAATGGATAACCAACAAAGACCTACTGTATAGCAAAAAAAAAAAAAGTATTTTTTTGTCTTTAGTTTTCAAAATAAATAAATAAATACATTATAAAAGAAAGAATGTCAAAAGAATCTTTGATATTGGGAATTGCCCATCAGTTTTGAAGACACATTATAAAGCTGTATTAATAGAAACAGTTTGGTACTAGTACAGGAGTAGATATCCAAAATTGAGATATAAGTGGAGTCCCTTGAGGAAGAATGCTAAAACTCTGCCAATAGGGTATACTGTAAATCCTTCTTTGCCTTCCTGGAAGTGACTTGAGGTTGTTTACCCAGATATCTGTGTACTGGAAAGAGGGAAACATTCAAGTTTTTTTTAAACATTATATTCATTTATTTTTTGGGTTTTTTTTTTTGGCTGCATCAGGTCTTTGTTGCTGTGTGCGGGCTTTCTCTCATTGTGGTGAGCAGGGGCTACTCTTCCTTGCATGTGCGGGTTTCTCACTGCGGTGGCTTCTCTTGTTGTGGAGCATGGGCTCTAGGCACGCGGGCTTCAGTAGATGCAGCACGTGGGTACAGTAGTTGCGGCACGCGGGCTTCAGCAGTTGTGGCTCGCGGGCTCTAGAGTGCAGGCTCTGTAGTTGTGGCGCACAGGCTTAGCTGCTCTGTGGCATGTAGGATCTTCCTGGATCAGGGATCAAGCCATGTCCCCTCTGTTGGCAGGCAGATTCTTAACCACTGTGCCACCAGGGAAGTCCTTACTCATTTATTTATTTATTGGCTGCATCAGGTCTTAGTTGCGGCTTGCAGGCTTAGTTGCCCCGCGGCATGTGGGATCTTAGTTCCCCGACCAGGGATCGAACTGGCTTCTACTGCATTGCAAGACAGATTCTTAACCACTGGACCACCAGGAAAGTCCCCATTCAGAATTTTTGAAATTACTAGGATAGGCTTGGAGTTGATGCTAATTCCTGGGGATCCCAAATATTCTTTGGTCAAATAGGCAGAGTGAGGATTTATAGAGATTAGATGAAAAATGGAGCTTTGATCTGATTCCTTCTAACAGTAGACCCAGTGGGTCCACACATACAGCCATAGAATGATTCTCTCTGTACCTGAATTTTACCTGAATTTATATTTCCTAAGAAAACATTTGCAAACCAGCAGACTCTTCATGCCGGCTCCCTAAACTGTGGAACAAGGGCTTATATGATAGAAAGGGCCAAGTGGAAACCACTGTAATTGCCCTGCTCAACCAAAATATTAAATCAAATTCAGTACTGCATCCCTGAGGAGGTCTGTGGAAATTAATGTTACCCTGAAAGTCTTGAGAGATGCAAAAGTGTTGACTTGGCCTGTCCACATGGTGGTGGGGTTTCAGAGAGTGGTAGAGGATTTCCTTAAACTTAATCAGTTGGTGATCCTAAATGCTGCTGCTTTTATAGTTGAAGTCTCCTTACTGGAGAAAAACCACAGTCTCTGACAACTGGTATACAACTATTGCTCTGGCAAATACTTTATTCTCTTTATATCAACCAAGAAGCAATTGGTTTTCACATGGTTAGGCCAACGAAACATATCCATTGTTGCTTTCAGCTCTAGGGCTCTCTGTCATGATCTAGGGTACAGAATCTATGAAATCATGCTAGTAGACCTGTGAGGCAGGAAGTAATAAAAACCTGGAAGTTTTAATAAGATATATATGTGCCAGAATGTAGGAGATAAACGCTATGAAATTTTGGTAGGTTTCTAGGGCTCCAGGGGCCTGGGATATACTGAGATCTCTTCAAAGTAAAAGTTGAGTTAATGTTTCTTCCACCTGCTAATGTTAAAAAAAGATCCAATGCTTTGTGGGGCTCTTTAGGTTCTGAAGTCAATATATGCCTCATTTCAGTGTTTTACTTTGTACATTTACTGTGTTTCAAATGGGGTTCAGAGCAAAAGAAGGCTCTGAAGCTGGTCCAGGGTACAGTACAAGCTATTCTACCATTTAGGCCATATGAAGCAGCAGGTCTGTGGCTTTTTTAGGGCTATTCTAAGGAGCTTCTGGCAGCCCCCCATAAGAGAATGACAATGCATTGCACTTAGGATTTTAAAGCCAAGCCATGCAGAGATCTATTCTCCTTTTGCAAAATGGCACCTTTCTTGCTACTTAATGCTGGTTGGGACTAAATACCTAATTATGGGGCAGCAAATGACCAGACAATCTGAGATGACTGTAATGAACGGGTGTTATCTGATCCACAAAGCTCTAAAGTTGGTTATGAAACAGCAGCACTCCATCATAAAGTGATAGTGGTGTGAGATTGAACTCAAAGATATATTGAATATATAATTTGCATGAGTTGAAGTTCAGACTCTCATGACACCTACTAACATTGAATTGTTGCCTCTCCTTCAACTCACATCTATGACCTCATGGGGAGTTCCCTCTGACCAGATGACTGAGGAAAAAGAAATTCAGGCTCAGTTTACACATGATTTTTTATGATATACTGCCACAGATGGAAGTGAATTGCTGCATGATTATGGCCAAACTAAGGGATGTGCTGATTGATAGTAAGGAAATGAAATACTTCCACTGAGCAGAACTTCAAGCGGTATATCTGCTTGCCCACTGTGTCTGAAAGGAGAGATGACCAGAGATATAGATTACATGGGCAGTGGCTAGTGCTCGATACTGGATATTCAGGGACTTGGAAGATACAATACTGGAGGATTAGAGACAAGGAAATCTAGGCAGAGGCAGGTAGATGTAACCCTTAGAATGAGGACAGAATATGAACATTTGTCTCATGTGAATTCCTATCCAAGTCACCAACTGGAATCTTGCATTTGCCAGCTAGAAAATATGACAAATTATGTGGATAACTCTCAGCCTCTCTCTCTAGCCACCCAGTGCTTACCTAAGGGCTTATAAACAAAGTGACATGAGAGCAGGGATCGAGGTTATGCATGGGCTCAAAATCATGAAGTTACTCTCATCAGAGCTGATCTGATTACCACAACTGCTGAGTGCTTGACTGGCCAATAGGGTAAATCAGGGCCGAATCTCTGAAATGGCAACAATCCCCTGGGATACCAGCTAGCAATCTGGTGGCAGGTTGATTTCCTTGCGTATATACTTATTTTGGATAAATGTCCAAAATGTCTTCCTTGCCTGAAATGTCCCTATCAGCACTGCCATCAGAGCACTTACTAATACTCTGTTCACTATTGTGGTATCCCATATAACAGTGTGGGGAACAAGTGTGACCCTAGAGTTCTTTAAAATTCTCAGGGAGTCTATGAGGTCAAAACTGTGTTGTTGTTGTTTTTTTAATTTTAATTTTATTGGAGTATAGTTGATTTACAATGTGTTAGGTTCAGGTGTACAGCAAAGTAATTCAGTTATACATATACATATATTCATTCTTTTTTAGATTCTTTTCTCATATAGGTTATCACAGAATATTGAGTAGAGTTTCCTGTGCTATACAATAGGTCTTTGTTGATTATTATTTATTTATTTATTGCGGTACGCGGGCCTCTCACTGTTGTGGCCTCTCCCGTTGCGGAGCACAGGCTCTGGATGCACAGGCTCAGCGGCCATGGTTCACGGGCCCAGCCACTCCGCGGCATGTGGGATCTTCCCGGACCGGGGCACTAACCCACGTCCCCTGCATCGGCAGGCGGACTCTCAACCACTGCGCCACCGGGGAAGCCCCTTTGTTGATTATTTATCTGTCTTATATATAGTAGTATGTGTATGTTCATCCCAAGCTCCTGGTTTATCACTCCCCCCCACCATGTTTCCCCTTTGGTAACCATAAGTTTGTTTTTGATAACTGTAAGTCTGTTTCTGTTTTGTAAATAAGTTCATTTGTATCATTTTTTAAAAATTACATTCCACATATGAGTGATATCATATACTTGTCTTTCTCTGTCTGACTTATTCACTTAGTATCATAATCTCTAGGTCCATTCATGTGGCTGTAAATGGCATTATTTCATTCTTTTTTATGGCTAATATTCCATTGTACATATGTACCACATCTTCTTTATCCATTCCTCTGTTGATGGACATTTAGGTTGCTTCCATGTCCTGGCTATTGTAAATAATGCTGCAGTGAACATCGGGGTGCATGTGTCTTTTTGAATTATGGTTTTCTCAGGGTATATGCCCTGGAGTGGGATTGCTGGGTCATATGGTGGCTCTATTTTTAGTTTCTTAATGAACTTCTGTACTGTTCTCTGTAGTGGCTGTACCAATTTACATTCACACAAACAGTGTAGGAGGATTCCCTTTTCTCCACACCCTCTTCAGCATTTATTGTTTGTAGACTTTTTGATGAAGGCCATTCTGACCAGTGTGAGATGATACCTCATTGTAGTTTTATTTGCATTTCTCTGATAATTAGTGATGTTGAGCATCTTTTCATGTGCTTTTTGGCCATCTTTATATCTTCTTTGGAGAAACTTATTTATATCTCCTGCCCATTTTTGATTGGCTTGTTTGTTTTTTGACATAGAGCTGCATGAGCTGCTTGTAAATTTTAGAGATTAATCCTTTGTCAGTCACTCCGTTTGTAAATATTTTTTCCCATTCTGTGGGTTGTCTTTTCAGTTTATTTATGGTTTCCTTTGCTGAGCAGAAGCTTTTAAGTTTAATTGGGTCCCATTTGTTTATTTTTGTTTTTATTTTCATTACTCTAGGAGGTGGATCTGAAAAGATAATGCTACAGTTTATGTCAAAGAATGTTCTGCCTATGTTTTCCTCTAAGGGTTTTATAGTGTCCAGCCTTACATTTAGGTCTTTGATCTGTTTTGAGTTTATTTTTGTGTATGGTGTTAGGGAGTGTTCTAATTTCATTCTTTTACATGTAGCTGTCCAGTTTTTCCCAGCACCACTTATTGAAGAGACTGTCTTTTCTCCATTGTATATTCTTGCCTCCTTTTTCATTGATTAATTGACCATAGGTGTGTGGTTTTATTTCTGGACTTTTTATTCTGTTCCATTGATCTATATTTCTGTTTTTGTGTCAGTATCATACTGTTTTGATTACTGTAGCTTTGTAGAATAGTCTGAAGTCAAGGAGTCTGATTCCTCTAGCTCCATTTTTCTTTCTCCGGATTGCTTTGGCTATTCGGGGTCTTTTGTGTTTCCATACAAATTTTAAAATTTCTTGTTCTAGTTCTGTGAAAAATGCCATTGGTAATTTGATAGGGATTGCAATGAATCTGCCTTGGGTAGGATAGTCATTTTGAAAATATTGATTCTTCCAATCCAAAAACATGGTATATCTCTCCAACTGTTTGTGTCATCTTTGATTTCTTTCATCAGTGTCTTATGGTTTTCAGACTACAGGTCTGTTGTCAAAAATGTGTTTTAATAGAACTAAGACCTTGTTTGCCATTTTCCTTATGTTCATTTATACTGATGGTACCAAAGCAATGGTAGGTAAAACCTCTGACCCTTAGCATGAATCAAGGAAGGGACACCAAACTGGACTAAAAGTCATAGGATTTTTCACCACTAGGCACTACAGAAAAAAATTTTACACCAAGAATATGTAAATATTCAAGATGACATAGTAAAAATATTTAATTTTATTAAAGTTTGACCCTCTAGGATATGCCTTCTTAATAGTCTGTGTAACAAATGAGAAGTCATGCATATAGCGTTTCTTCTGTTTTTTTACATACCAAAATAAAATGTTTGTCTTGTGGAAAAGCACTTGTGTGACTGTGTAAACTGCAAGCTGAACTAGCTGCTTTTATACTTGAAAGAACAATTGACAGACAAATTACAATTATTTAGACTTTTGTATTTGGCAGATATTTTCTCAAAAATAAATGAAGGGCTTCCCTGGTGGCGCAGTGGTTGAGAGTCCGCCTGCCGATGCAGGGGACACAGGTTCGTGCCCCGGTCTGGGAAGATCCCACATGCCGCGCAGCGGCTGGGCCCATGAGCCATGGCCGCTGAGCCTGCGCGTCTGGAGCCTGTGCTCCGAAACGGGAGAGGCCACAACAGAGGCCTGCGTACCGCATAAATAAATAAATAAATAAATGAAGTGAGCCGGTCACTTCAAGGGAAATAATTGACAGTATTTTGTTTCCAGTGAAAAAATTCAAGCTTTTAAATAAAAGTTAGAATTTTTGAAAACTATCCACCTCTGTGAGCTTGAAAGCTTTGCAATAAAAACTTTAAATACTATAATGGTGATATTAATTAATGTGATTTGTTTTTGATATTGTATAATAAAATGTGTCATCATTTGGAAGGTCTGAATAACTCAGTGAACCAATATTTTTGAAATGATCGAAGCATGATGTTACAAAATCATGCATGCTGAAAGGTTCATTTAAAGTGCAAGATAGACCAGTAGTTTTGATGTAACACAGTACATTAAATAACAAATTTAAACAAAAGGCAAAAAACAAATTGAGAAAGCTATCTCTAGCACATAGTAACACTTTGTCAGAAATAAAAAGCACTTTATGTTAATAAGTATAACAGATCATTGAGCTGTTTCTGCTTGTCGAGGTATAAAAATGAAATAGTTTTTTTAAAAAAAATAATTGCTTGAAAATGTGCTGTGTTGAATTTTCTTTTTTTTAATCCCTTAACACTTTCTTGCACAGATTCCAAAACCTTATGGTCACTTTGTTATTCAATGAGTCCTGAAAAGTTTAAAACCACAACCTCATATGCCCAACCTTAGTACCACTGAAAGATGTGTCTCTGGCTAGTGGGAGTGACTTCAGGGAATGGGTGTAGGGAATTGAGGAAATACTCCAAAAACTGTGAAGTGTTTCAATAACCAAAAAAAGATTACTCTGAATCTTAGTGTCTCTATGTGAAGTGTTTCAATAACCAAATCAGGAAATTGAATCTTAGTGTCTCTGCTCCCCAGTCTGGTGCTTTATCTGGAGTGGCAGATAGTGGGTGGGAGGAGACTGGAAGAAATAGGGTTGTTTCTATAGCCTCTTTGTACCTTAGAGGGAGGGAGAATTGTCTGGTCAAAACTTCTGGTGACATTTTGGCATGGTGTATCTCTTTAGCATGTAGGATACTTTGTACCTCTGAACCTCGACTTTAAACTACTATCTAGGTTCCAGATAGTAGACATCCTATTTTGTGAGAAAAATACCAATACTACAGTAGAAAAATGACCAAAGAGCTTAAACAGAAAATTCCCAGGAATATGGAAGACTTACATTTGCTGTTTCAGATAATTAAAAAATTATTAGACTAGTATAATAATTTTACATATTATATTACCATTAAAAATTATAATACCAAAATGTTTCAAGGTTGTGGTGTAGTAGACACTTTTCTTTCACTGTTAATGGGACTTTAAACCAGAATGGCCAGGTGTGAAGAATAATTTGATTACCTGTGTCAAGAAACACAGATACTCTCTGATGTACTAAGTCTCTTTCCAGTAATCTACTCAAGAAAATGATCTTAGGTGCTATCAAGGGTATATGAGTAAAGACAATCTTCATGAAATTATAAGAGTACAGATTGCAACCACTTAAATGACCATAAAGAGGAAATTGTTAAATTATGGTGTAACCATATGATTGAAATATTATATAGCCAAGAAAGACAAATACTGTATGTTTTCTCTTATATGTGGAATCTAAAAAACAAAACACATGAACAACTATAATAAAACAGAAACAGACTCACAGACACAGAGAATAAAATAGTGATTGCCAAAGGGGAGAGAGGTGGGGGAGGGGTGAAATAGGTGGAGAAGATTAAGAGGTACGAACTACCAGCTATAAAATAAATGAGTCATAGGAATGTAAGTTATAGCACAGGGAATATCGTCAGTATTTTGTAATAACTTTTTATGGTGTGGAATCTAAGAATATCAAATCACTATGTTCTACACCTGAAACTAATATAATATTATAAGTCAATTATACTTCAATAAAAAAGAAATATTCTATAGCCGTATTAGTCAGAGTTGTCCAATAGGATAGATAGATAGGTAGATAGATAGATAGTTACTTAAGTATACAGTTGACCCTTGAATACTTCAGGGGTTAAGGGCATCAACCCCCCAGCAGTAAAAAATCTGTGTATAACTTTTGACTTCCCCCAAACTTAACTAATAGCCTGCTGTTGATCAGAAGCTTTACCGATAGCACAGTTGATTAACACATATTTTGTATACGTATTATAGACTGTATTCTTACAACAAGGTAAGCTAGAGAAAAGAATATGTTATTAAGAAAATCATAAGGAAGGGAAAATACATTTACAGTACATATATGTATTTATTGAAAAAAATCCACACATAAGTGGACCCGCATAGTTCAAACCGTGTTGTTCAAGGGGCAACTGTGTTTGTCAGTTGGGAGACAATATCATCAAGTCACTAAAATTATTTATTGAATACTTTCACATAATTAATTGCTTACTTAAGGAATACCAAAAGCTATAGTTTGTTTAGAGTCTAGAATAAAGAAGAGAACATACATATGCAAGTTATTGGTAAATACCCACAGGGTATAAGGAACTGTCAGTATTAAGAATGCAGGAAGTGCTATAGGAGTTCAGATTCCAAGGAATGATTGTTTTTTCAAGGGACAGAGGCAGCAGAGGAAGTAAGATGTAATTGGGCTTCTGAAAAAGAAAAGAATTTTTTTTTAAGAAGAAAGAAGGAAGAGAAATAGAAGCAGAAGAAACAGTATTAAGAGAAGTTTGAAATTTACTAGACAGTTGTATAAATTTCCTAGGCCTGCCGTAACAAAGTACCAAAAACTGGGTGTCTTGAAACAATAGAATTTTATTGTCTCATAGTTCTGGAAGGTAGAAATCCAAAACCAAGGTGTAGCTAGGGTCATGCTCCCTTTGAAACCTCTAGGGGAATCCTTCCTTGCTTCTTCCTAGCTCTGATGGTTTGCCAGCAACTTTTGGCATTCCTTTGCTTGTAGTACATGCATCGTTTCAATCTCCCATCTTCATGTGGTATTCTCCTTGTGTCCATATCATCCTTCTTCAGTTCATGTCTGTCTCTGGGTCCAAATTTTTCCTTTTTATAAGGATAACAGTCATACTGGATTAGGGCCCATCCTAATGACTTCAGTTTAACTTGATTGCATCTGTAAAAATCCTGTTTCCAAATAAGTCACATCTGAGGTACTAGGACTTTGACATATCATTTTGGGGGGCACGATTGAACTCATGACAGCGGTTTTATGGAACAATGATTTGGAGTAACATAATAAGTTTGAAGAGAGTTGCTAAGCCATGAATTCTAGACTGAGGAAATTAAGTTTTTAAAAATAGGTAAATAGGTGATGAAGAGCCACTGAAAATGTTCAAGAAGTGGGACTGAACTCAAGCATCTCTTTCACTTCCCTGTCAAGCTCCCACGGAAATGACAGGAAAGCTTTATTTGTTTTTTTCTTGTTCTTTGTTTGTTTTGGTAATGAAACCATAACATCACTCTTAAGTAGGTAAGATATGAGGAGTAATGAGAGGTAGAAAGCAAACGCTGTCAGATTGACCAAGAAAGAACAGAGAAAACAGCAGCATGGGATGGTGAAGGAAGCTCTGTTCTCTGTAGGAGAGCTCTGGGCTGAATTCATGCAAAACAAAACAAAACAGAACAAGTGGGACATGGAGAAATCTGCAATGTTTTATGTATAAAAACTGCCAAAAATTTCTATGAACTGGAAAGTCTATTCAAAATTTGCACTGTTGACTCTGTCCAGTGACTGTAACTGTGGTGACTCATCGCATAAAACCTATAATGAGTTTAATTTTCACAGACCACATGTTGAGTAATTGTCCTTGATATATGGCTTTATTATGACATCATTCTCATTTAAGAGCAACTTTATTTCTGGAAAACTTCACTCTGTAAGAATTATTTATCTATAGCTGTTTTGCTTTAAATCAGTGCAAAATTCATCAAAATAGTAAATACCTTGTTGAAGATGCTATCACTGCAAATCCAACTTAATTATATTCTCAAAGTTTTAATTCTTTATGTAAGTTCACACTTGAGAGGGCAAAGTACAGAGTCAAATTTTTATAGAGGCTTAACTGTTCTCCAGCACGAGGTGTGAACAATCAAAATTCCAACTTTATGCACTTATCCCTGAAGCAGTCGCAATAAGTTGACTTTAAACGTCAACAAATCTTGGGGCTTCCCTGGTGGCGCAGTGTTGAGAGTCCACCTGCCGATGCAGGGGACACGGGTTCGTGCCCGGGTCCGGGAAGATCCCACATGCCGCGGAGTGGCTGGGCCCGTGAGCCATGGCCGCTGAGCCTGCGCGTCCAAAGCCTGTGCTCTGCAACAGAAGAGGCCACAACAGTGAGAGGCCCGCGTACCGCAAAAAATAAAAAAAAGAAAGAAAGAAAGAAAAAAATGTCAACATATCTTATAATGAAAACTAGTTTAAATGTAACATTGAATATTTTTTAGGCACTGGAAGAAAATACCTTCTTTCCTTTTGGTCTCAAAAATCTCATATTGTTTATTAGAAGTGTCACAAAATATTGTAGGAAACAATCAATGAGCAAAATATTCAACTGTAGTCAATTGCTGAGATCTTATAAAAGTAGGAAAACTGCCGTACATGTCCCTATTCTTTGCCATGGGAGTTCTTTCCCTGTAGTAAATTTACTACAAAAAAAGGGAGACTTATTCAGATACATACTTATTTGGCAGTTTGTCAGTAGAGGAAAGAAGGAAAATCTGTGTGAGTGATGATTTGTTCTGATTCATATCTGCTTCAAGTTTTAATTGAACCTGAATCTGTCATCCCCTCCCTCCCCATCATTCCTTTTAACTGAAGGCTTGAGGATAGTAAATGTACCAGGTTTTTTCAATTTTATTTATTTTTTTAGCTGTGTTGGGTCTTTGGTTTTGCGCACAGGCTTTCTCTAGTTGCAGCGAGCGGGACCTACTCTTCGTTGCGGTGCGCGGGCTTCTCATTGCGGTGGCTTCTCTTGTTGCAGAGCACAGGCTTTAGGCACACAAGCTTCAGTAGTTGCTGTGCATGGGCTCAGTAGTTGTGGCACGCAGGCTCAGTAGTTGTGTCGCGCGGGCTCAGTAGTTGTGGCTCGTGGGCTCTAGAGCACAGGCTCAGTAGTTGTGGCCCATGGGTTTAGTTGCTTGGCAGCATGTGGGATCTTCCTGGACCAGGGATTGAACCCATGTCCCCTACACTGGCAGGTGGATTCTTAACCACTAAGTTCCCCTAACTATTTTTTATTCCAAACAAATCATTTAAAAATCATGAAGTAAATGGATTAAATGGCAGATCAGCATTAAAAAAATTAATATGTGGTAAAAACCCCAAAATGGTGGGATTCAGATCCAGGTTAGATGTACATCCGTAAATAGTTGTGTAGAAAAAGGGCGCAATGGACATCAGAGGATTCTTGATAGTCAGGTTCATCTATGGCAATTTAAATATTCTCTAGATTATCTCGGTTCATCTAGGACCTGATCTGTTATATGGTTCTAATAAAAGGAAGACCTAACCTCCTTTTAAACTGCAGAACCTGCAGAACTTTCCTCCTTAAGCAGCAGAGTAAATTATTAAGAAAATCAAGCCAAGGAGATGTTTTGTTCCACAGGGAAGAATAAGGCATCTTCTTTCCCCAAACAAGGGAGGAGTAGCCAGAAATTTGTTTCTAAAGACCAGAGTTAGGACTTTTCTTCCTGTCCCTCCTTTGTCAGGAGGAAAGTAAACTGAATCATGATTGCCATGAAGGGAGTGGGCTACTGGTCTTTAGATGGACATCACAGGTTTATACGATGACAGAGCACAGACTAGAGTGCTTCTCCAAGTTATCAGGGCAGCTCTGATAACCTCTTCTGCCTCCCCATGATAACTAATGTCTGCTGATTTTACTTCCTTGTCAGTATGGGCATGACTCCAGACTTAATTTGATTTAGGAAAATAAAGCAATGTGATGCTTCCTGCACCTGGATGTATAGAAGATATTTGCCTTCTAGAAGGCAAGGGCCATGGTTGCTGTAAGATTAGATTCACATCAGGGCTAACCCCAAGATTTTCAAAGTTACTCTGGGATGTTTGTGCCAGAGACATAAAGTTATTCAGTGCTGGATTAAGTTTGTGCAAATAACCTGATAATAAAATTCTAGGAGGTTGGGTGATCATTCAGAAGAGCCTAAAATTTGTTGTTCATGAACTATGTTAACATACTTTTCTTCTATGTTTACCTACTATTCTGGCTGTTTTATCTACTCTACTTTTTGCTTCAGTTGCTTTCTCTTTTATTATTAATCTCTCTCTAGACCAGTTGAAAACTCAAATATCTAAAGCCAGGAAGGAAATATAAATTAGTAAATGGGGCTATAGTAAAAGACGATAAATGGTAACTGGCTCTTGGCTTCAGTGTCAGGGAAGAATACGGAGGGACGTGGTAGGGCACAATATTGAACACACATGTTCTAAGGAGTGTAGTCACCATTCAGCTGTTAAACATGTGGGAATGTGGGTCCAGAGTTGCCAGATGTTAGATTTTTTTTAAGAGAACTTGGAGGTCATGCTTTTTTCCCCCCTCGTGAAATACCCTGCATTTAAATATGTTGGCCGTTCCGGCTTCCCTGGTGGTGCAGTGGTTGAGAGTCTGCCTGCCGATGCAGGGGACACGGGTTCGTGCCCCTGTCTGGGAAGATCCCACATGCCGCGGAGCGGCTAGGCCCGTGAGCCATGGCCTCTGAGCCTGCGCGTCCGGAGCCTGTGCTCCGCAACGGGAGAGGCTACAACAGTGAGAGGCCCGCGTACCGCAAGAAAAAAAGAAAAAATGTTGGCCCTTCAAATAAAAGCATAGAGACTCTGTATTCCATCTACAGA
Organism: Neophocaena asiaeorientalis asiaeorientalis; assembly: GCF_003031525.2. Taxonomy (NCBI): domain Eukaryota; kingdom Metazoa; phylum Chordata; class Mammalia; order Artiodactyla; family Phocoenidae; genus Neophocaena; species Neophocaena asiaeorientalis. The sequence continues at coordinate 528,677 of NW_020175403.1, forward strand.
TTGGCTAAGGTCTGGTATGGTATGAGATAGGGAAATAGGTCCTCTCATATACTACTTGTGGGAATGTGAGTTTGAGAATATTTCTGTGGAGACCTTTTGGCATTGCCTGTCAAAATTATACATAAATGCATGTATTTGACTCAGCAATTCTGCTTCTAGGAATTTACCATGCAAGTATACTTACATACTTGCAAAATGATATGTGCATACGGATATTCACTGCAGCACTTATTTAATAGTAAAATATTGGAGACATCCTAAGTGTCCATCAAAAGAGTCCTGGTTAAATAACTTATGGCGCATGAATACAATGGAATGCTATATAGCCATAAGGATGAATAAGGCAGCCTGTATGTACTAACATGACTTGTTAAGAAAAACAAGGTGTAGAATAAACTGTTTATAGTCTATGCTACCATTTGTCTTTATATTTTTAAAATAACATGTATGTATTTTATCTTAAAGAAAATATGTTATATATAATACTTATGTATATATTGTACTAAATGTATTCAAAGATTATCTGTGGAAGAATATAACAAAACAAAGCAAGGCTTGTCTCTGTGATGGGGAACTGGGTGGTTGGGAACAGAGTTGGGAAGGTTACTTACTCTTTACTCTGCATCCTTTGTTACTTTTTGAAGTTTGTTTCATGTGCATGTGATCATTTATTTTAAAAAATAACCAAAAGGGAAAATTTTAAAAAAGTTTGAAAACTCTTGAGTAGGTCAACATTGAATGGGCCACTAATTTGCAGCCTGCCCTTGACCTGCTGTCTCCACACCTGCCTGAGCTCTTGGGGGCTTTTGCCTCTTCCCTCCTGTGCCACGATTTAGCACAGTGTCTTCGTCAAAGTAGTTCCTCAGTAAACGTTCTTACGTGAGTAGATAGTCCCTTCATGTTTCACTTCTCTCACTGTATCTTCTTTTATTCTTGTATTCCTTCACAAGCCTCAAACTAGCCCTCCCCCAGATCTCTGGTCCTCATCCATCCACTCTCTTCTTGCTACTGTCCAAGATAACGTGCACATCCTGTTCCGGGTCTCAGCAAAACTGTGGCCTCAGCTTTGGCATCTGACTGGTAGACATGAGTTTAGATTCTGGCTACCACTTACAGGTGGTGTAAACCCTTCCTACCTTCTGAATCTCAATTTTCCCTTCTGAAAGATAGAGATAAGAATGCCTGCTTGGCAGAATTATTGTGAGACTTAAAATAAGTAACATACCAAAAGTGCCTTTCAAAAAGTGCCCAGTCCAGAGCTCATACATACTAAGTGAGCAATAATTGTTAATTAATTCTCAAAGTGATCAATAATGGTTAATTCACTCTCAAAGTCTTAAGCGTTCATCTACCTATCAAAATTGTTGTTCGATTCATCCATTACAGTAGTGTAATTAATAGTACTGCAGAAAGCATTTTCATTTTAGCAGAAATTAAAACATATAGGCTGAAGGCATAAAGCTTAAATGAATAGATTTTAAGTATTAACTAAAAGAGAGAATTTGTTGTAGAGGAGAGGGAGCCATGGGAGAGAGTCTTGGCAAGGAGCTTGGAAGGGCTTGCAAACAAGAAGTAGTAGTTCTTGGGAGTCTCCTCAGTCCATCTGGCTCACCTGGGAAAGGCATACAAAGCTGTGGTGCTATGGGACTATTTAAGTTAAATATTGTTAATTAAAGCCTTACACCCTAAGGGAGAAAAACCAATGTGGGCTACAGTGGCTGTGTGTTAACAAAGCTACCTCTAGAGAATTTCTGAAAATCTCTGAGGATTTCAGAATCCACCCTGAGGATGGAACCTGAGAGTTCCAGAATCTGAGAAATCTTTCTTCCCACCTCTCTTCCTGCCAGCTGTTATTTTCATTAAAGGTAAAGTACATTTAAACTGCACATCAAAGGCAGCTTGAGAGGGATAGAATATTCCAGAAGAGCCAGAGATGGCCTAAACTAACCAAGTGGAGAGAGATCTTACTCATATGGATTGCTTTGGTGAAGACAGCAGAAGAGAGGGAAGAATTTGTGTGTATAATGTATAAAAAAATGTATAAAAATGAATTCTTTTAGCATAAATTGGCAAAGACTACAGAGCTAAAGCTGTTTTAACAAATTGCACTTTGTTGACTTTTCAAAACAAAAGGCCTAGAATACCCATCTTAACTTATTGTGCCCTGTAAATTTATCTTGGTCAATGTATTGCAGAGTTGGAGCAAGGTTCTAGCAATGCCTTCTAAGTCGATGATTTTAGAGTATATAATTTTCTTCTGAGGTGACTAGAACAGTTTTCAGACTTTGCTTCATATAAGTCTTTGTACCACTTTAAAAAAAAGTCAGTAGTACCCAGGATCTGGATTATTTTAGCTTCCGGATTCCAGTGAGTATCCTGGAGAGAGGAAGATCTCAAAGCACAAGAGTGGAAGAAACGTGCCTAAATTTGCTTAGAAAGTACTGACAGCGCTAGGAGTTTCACCAGCATTTCCTGTGTCAAAAACAAGTTCTCACTTTGGTCTTCAATGGCAGTAAAATGCGGATCAGAAACTGTTACTGTTTGTTCAAAAGCAGAAGCTATAATCATTTCAGAGAAAGAGAGAGCAAAATTGAAACTGAAACTCTCCTACTTGTCTGTAGCACCAGTGGTGTGTGTCTGCTGGGGGCTTCTGCTCCCTTGTTGCAAGTGAAATGATTAACCACAGAAGTGTCTTTCACTTCTGTTCTAAATCGGGACATATCTTACTGTTTTCTGTACCAACCAAGACATCTTATGGGCACCCAAAATAGCTCTTAGTGGCATTATGAAGTCTTGCTTCTTTCCCTCTCCACAGCATGTGTATTCACTGACATCACTTCTGAGAGCTTCAGTCTGATTTAATCATTAGACTAATCTGCACCATTAATCAAAATGCTCTATGAGATGACCCAAACTCCAAAGCAAAGAAGAGAACTGCATGATATGCAGATGTTTGCTTCTTTATTTTAAGCAATTCCATGACCTTCTTGGGATCCAGGATCAGATTTAAGAGAATTAATTAGCCCTAAAACAAAAAAATTTTTATCAGCAGGTTTCATTCATTCCTCATACTGTGGTAGGCCACCCAGTATTCTATCAGACTTTAAAATTTCAAAGATAGTGACAGAAAAGAAATTAAAATAGAGGGAATTCTCATGACATCATGAATGTTAGGAAATTATGTGGGGGAGGTGTTCACAGAGGAGGCAAAAAATTGCCAAGAGAGTAAGCAAATCAAGTACTTTTATACCTTTCTCAGACATTCTCTTTGCCTGAAATGCTATTTTCTTAATTTTAAGTGATCTCCTTATTCATCAAGGCTCAGTTCAAATATTTTTCCTGCCAGAAACTCTCTTATATCTGCCCCCAAACCTCAGATTTACTCGTTTCTTATTTGTGTTTCTGTAGATGCTTCTTAATACATCATGTTACAGATATTTATTTTTGTAGTTTTATCCTGTGATAGACTCTGAATTCCTTGAGGATATAAAACACGTATCCTTTCAATTCTTGCAATATGCACATTATCTAGTATGTAGTAGATAATAAATCCTGTTGAAGAGAACCAATTTGGGAATAGGGAGTTGGTAGCTGAAAATGATCTAAAATGCCCCCTTCTTTCATTTTATCTCATTCCTCCATTTGTCTGCATATGTCTGTCACTGCTTAGATGATGCCTGATCAGGCCCTGCAACTATTAAGCCATCTTTCAAGTGTCAGACTCTCATTTCTAACAGTGCAACACAATTGCGTGTTATTTTAAATGTTTCAAACCTCTTTTGCATATATTACCTTATTTGGTTCTTACAAAAATTCTACAAGGTTCCAGATGAGAAAACTCAGACTTGACAGGCATCAGTGACTTGGACTAGAAATCAGGTCTGTTGAACACTGAGTGTAATTTCATTTGATCTATAGCTTATTTTTAAGTTATTTTTGAAATAGTTTCAAACTTATAGAAAAGTTGCAAACTAGTGTGAAGAACACCTGTGTACTTCACCCAGATTCACCCATTGTTGTCATTTTGCTACGTTTATTCCTCTCTCATCTGTTTATCTACCTACCTACCTACCTATCTTATCTATCTATAATTTTATGAATCATATGAAAGTAAGTTGCAGGGACTTCCCCGGTGGTGCAGTGGTTAAGAATCCACCTGCCAATGCAGGGGACACAGGTTCGAGCCTTGGTCCAGGAAGATCCCACATGCCAGGGAACAACAAAGCCCGTGCACCACAACTACTGAGCCTGTGCTCTAGAGCCCGCAAGCCACAACTACTGAAGCCCGCGTGCCTAGAGCCCGTGCTCTGCAACAAGAGAAGCCCCCGAAATGAGAAGCCTGCGCACCGCAGTGAAGATTAGCCCCCGCTCGCCGCAACTAGAGAAAAACCTGCACGCAGCAATGAAGACCCAACGCAGCCAAAAATAAATAAATAAATAATCAAACAAATAAGTAATCTAATACATAAATTAATTAATCAATTAGTGCTCCTTTACCCCTAAATACATCAGTGTATATTTCTTAAGACAAGAATATTTATTTACATATCATACTAAAGTTATCAAAATCAGAAAATTTAGCACTGATATACTACTTTAATTAACAGACTTATTAAAAGTTTGCAAATTTTCCTAATCACGTCTTTTATGACTTTTTTTCTGATTCAGGATTGAACAGAATCACTCATTGCATTTAATTTTTATATCTTTTGTGTCTCCTTTAATTTGGAAGTGCCCCCTCATTCTTTTTTTAATTTCATTATGATTTTTTTAAGAGTTCAGGGCATTTATTCTGTAGAATGTACCTTAATTTGGGTTTGTCTGATGTTTCTCCATGATTAGATCTAGGTTACACATTTTGGCAGATTTACTACATAAGAGTAATGCTGTTTCGTTCTCAGTGTATCACACCGGGAAGTGCATGATGTCATCTTGTCCCATCATTGGTGATGTCTGCCATGCTTCTTTGCTTGATAAAGTTTTCTTTATAAAGTTACTATTTTTCCACTTCTATTTATGCACAGGGCTTTAAATTCTTTAAATTTCAAGTAGGGCTAATTGTTGTATAGGCAACTGGTGTGCCCCAATTCATAGCCTGGTGGGCCCCCTCTCACTCCAGCCATCACTAGGCAACCATCCTCAGCTAGGTGACAACTCACATCATGCTCTCACCTCTCGAGTAGAGCCTCATTGTTACTCTACACAGCAGCTGGGATGCCTGAGTCAAGTAACAGACCTGCCTCACACACTGTGAGAGAGAGAAGTAATGCCTGTGGGGCAACTCTTAATCAGTAAGAGACAGCCTCTGGTGGATTAATGCTACCCTCTTCTATCCCTTGGGTGTACAATTCTGAGCATCTTTAGAAGGTCCAAATGGATCATGTCCTGGTTGCTTGTGGTCACATCCAACTTGAGAACATTCCATGTACCGATTTTCTTTCTTCTTCCATTTTATTCTCCTCAGTCCTTCCATCCCTGGTCCCTAGATAACTGTCCCTTATCCCAAATTTACAGAAGAAATATTGAAATAAAATTCACCTCAAAGAAGTTTCATGGAAATATGTGATTACATTATATAAACTCATAAAATAAGTTCAGAAACTTCAGAGCACACATACCTGTTTTTTTTTAAAGTGTTTTAATTAGAGTTTTGCTTCTTTCTTAGGTGCTGACCTGTCCAGACCTTCCTTTTTAACCCAAACAAAACCACACCCTCTTCTACATTAATGCCAATCTATTAGGCTCCGATCGTGCCATTGGCACATCTCTCCAGTCCCAGTCTCTCCTCTGCCCACATTCCCTACCATTGTAGTGCCTTCCAAATTGTAATCCCTGAGGGAATTGCAAGAGAATGAGGAGGGTTTAGAGAATGTGACTGCTCTGCTCAACTGCACACACCTCTTCCTCCTCTTTCTCACGGTCCTATCCTCCAACTTTGCCGTTCCTTTCCACTAATTATTTTCACTTTGTCCTTGCTCCTTTTTTCCTGATAGGCAACTCATTCTCCTTGTGGAAAGAAAATAAAACAGAGGAAAGGTGAGACTATTACTTATTCCTGTGTAGTAGCAGAACAGAACGGAACAGAATGCTCTGTGTGAGTGTGTTTCCTAGAAGAAAACAGCACCATGATTAAGCACCCAGTAAATAATTTGAGATGCTGATTAAATCAAGGAAAATGTCTGGATAGGTTTGTGGAATGACAAGTTTTGAGAACTGGAGAATTCTCTATCTTAGACATTAGGAAGCCCGACAATTGTTTCCAGTTCAATTCTATGACATTGTTCAAACTTTAAAACCTCCATAATCAATTTCCTCTTCTTTTAATTAAAAGATACAGTAGTTGTCTTTAGTTATCATGGAATTGAATAGAAATCTCAGATAATGAGATACATAATATAATTTTAACATGTTTTTAGGTGATGCAAGACTAATCCTCAATATTGTTTAATCCATTTCTTCTTCTTTGCCCCTACAATCATGCAGGTATGTGGCCTACTTTATTTTGCACTGGTTGTGTTATATTCTGTCACATCTTTCTTAAGATATTAAGGCTAGACTATAGGCCTGGAGCAAACTTTGCCCTTGGATTGTTGACAGGCATTGTAATTTAATTCAGTTGGTATTTTGGGCCTAAACTCTCAGAGCTGGAAGAGATCACAGAGAATCTTTCATCCAGCCTTCACCTGGTGTAGGAAGCATACCTTCATCCACAGCTTACCTAACAAGTGGCTTTTTAGTATAATAATTCCAACCACTGGATGGAATTTTAAGGAGTACACAAGTATTTTGTTGCAAAGTTATTACTGTAACTACATTTTCTTACTTTTCTCACACTGCATTTGAAAGTATGTGTTGTCGGTCATAAACCAAGATGAAACAATAACCCTATGTAATGAAATTTTGTGGTTTGAGTCATCTTGCCAGTTATAGAGGTGAACATGGAGCAATTCAGCCACTTTCTTCTTGCAGAGATAAGGCATGTTTTTGAGGACTGTGCCAAGGACGGGAGAATAAGTGGTCTATGGTACACAGTATCCAAGTAAGCTAACCTGCCAAGGCTTTATTGGTAATTACTGGCCTTACAATTAAAATACATGGCTGCTACAGAATAAAAGGAAGGTGGCAATTTATGCAACAGATCATTGTTTCATAGTCAGCACTAAAGAAGGGTGGCACTAAGCAGTAGAATTTTTTTAAACCTTTGAGGTAAAGTAGTAAAGATAGTATTAATAGACTAAGACTAAAATAGCAATGTCCTAATTATGGTCCGTTTTTCTTTTCTGTTCTTTTTTTTTTTTTTATGCAGCTCGTGGGTTCTTAGTTCCCCAACCAGGGATTGAACTTGGGCGATCTGCAGTGAAAGCACAGAGTCCTAACCACTGGATCACCAGGGAATTCCTATGGTCCCTTTTTCTTATCCTTTCTTAAAGATGATTTCTACTGCTGGTGAAGGACTAGAAAGAAAAAAAGTTAGGGTTAGGCTAGTAATACAGGGAACGGTAATTGTTTGGTTAAGATCAAAGAATCTTCCAAAATCTTGTTTGCTCAGAGTACCAGAAGTCAGATATTTTTCTACTGGAAGCAATAGGGACTAGGTAGCTCAAAAAAATGAGAAGAAAAGTACTTAATACCACTTAATGTACTAGGCTAAACTGTACTGCCTAATTTCATAGCATTTCAGTTTTTCAGAGGAGCTTAATATTCAACAAATAGGCTGATATTTTCTCTGCAAGGGCCCAACCAAGTGGTCATCCAGCCTGTGAGTGAAAGTCACAGAAAATCAGATTAGGAATCCAAAGAAAGAATGATAGGACAGAAAATGGATGAACATGAATGCTCCATCTGTAGAGAGATTCAGATTCAGGCTTCATGTCTAAGCAAGACATCTGCTTCTCTCCACCATTTGTTTGTGATAACTTTCTTGTCCTTACTTGAACTATGCTTGCTCTTTGACCTCATGACCCCAAGTGCTTTGAGTCCTCCATATTCTCCTAATCAATCAGCCCCTTCCGTCTTCCCATTTTCCCCCTTCCAGCCCCAGACACTGGTGTCCACCACTTAAATCATGCTTTCAATATTACTTTCAACTCTAATACAGCCATTCTCTTTCTTTGGCCTTTGAACTGAGCAGCTGAGAGTTCCTGGAGAAAAATTACACAGCTGTGACTACTGATGTCACTATATATTGCTGCTTTCTGACTACAGTTGTGTCCTCATTTATAGTCAATATGTCTGATCAACTGACAGTGTTATTCTAAATCTTCCCTTTCCTCTCAAATCCCCTTTTTGCCACCAAGTTTTCTCAGATTCAGCAGATGACTGTTCTGCCATTTCCCCGAGAAAAACCAAGGACATGAAGTGAGGATTGTATCTACCTCTACCTCTTCCTTACAAACTTATTGACATCTGTACCTCTCCTTCCTGGTGGAAGAGGTGCCCAAGTAAAGTGCATTTTCAACCTGTGGCTTGGACTCCGTCCCTTCCTACCTACACAATGAGTTCATTATATCAATCATCTCCCCTCTCCTCCTTTACCTTAGAAAACAAAGAGAACAATGTTTTATCTCATCAAAAACAAAACAAAAAACAAGTCTACTGTATCAGTTTGGGCTTTTTAACTCTAAGCAAAAGAAACAAAATCAGAATAATTTACAGAAAAAGTACAATTCATTGGAAAAATACTGATGTAACTCATAGCCTAGAAGAAGATGCTAAACAACCAAGCCTCCTGAGGGCAGAAAGTTCAGGATCATAGAAAATGGAACTGTGGACCTTTGTGGTCACACATATTTGCAAACTCAGGTCCAACCGCTGTGCATCACCACTCAAGATTCAGCTCCTAAGAAGGAATCATTTGACTGGCCTGGCACACCAGAGGAGACATTCTTGATACTTTCACTTCTGACTTCCACACGGCACAGTTAACTAGACATTGTTTGCCCTTATCTTGCTTGATTTCTCTGTAGCACTTGACATAGATGAACATTTTCTCCTTCCTAAGTTCTTCTCTTTCTTTGATTTCTGTGACACTGTTCTCATCACTAAAAAAAAAAAGAAAAAGTTGACACTATTTTTAGTTTCCATGTAGATTCCTTTTCTTCTGCTTAAGCATTAAATATTGGCTTTCCCATGCCCCTGTGGTCTTCTCTTCTCAGATGTATGGCTTCAACTTCCATTGCTGTCATGTCCCAAACCATACCACATATCAAAATTTCTCTTGGGTCTTAGACTGAATTCCACACTTGAATATCCAATAAAATTCAGTGTATCTAAAAGAGAACCTTCTTTTCCCCAGATCTGCTCTATTTTGGTGAATGGCACATCTCTAATCAGTCTCCCAATCCACTTCCCAGGAGTCTTCCCAGGTCACTCTGACACCTAACACTCATCAGTCACCAAGCGCTCATGAAACCCCGTGTCATTTACTTCCTAAATATTTCTTGTCCTCCTCTTTCCCTGACTTATAACCATGCTTTTGATTAGGATCTTCATACTTTCTCACTTAGATTGCCACATCAGCTTCCTCAAGACTAGTTTCCTTCCACATCACACTCCATTTTTCACAGAGTGATCTTTCTAAAATGCTAATCTAATCTGCAAGTTTGGATTTAGTCCATTTATCTTTCAGGATAAACTTCAAAGCTTATCCCACACATTCTGTCTTTGGCCACTTTCTAAGTCTTGCTTGATGACCAGTTTCTTACCTCTTTATTATGAAACAATCAAGCTTCCTTTTGGAGGGACTAGAGTTGTTTTGTAACCTTGCCTGCATGTAAGAAATTCTTGAAGGCATTTTAACAATTTAAATCTGCATTTAACATGTGCAGATTCTTGGCCTGGCCCTAAACTTATTGAATTGGAATCTCCAGGGGTAGACTTTTGGTATCACTACTGATTCTTAAGATGGGGTTAGTTTATGAAATACTATCTGAATGTTTCTAGGCAGTCCTTTTGCTTATGTTGTTTCTTTGTTCTGCAATACCATTCCTTCTTGTCCTTCAGAATTTTAGTTAGCGTCACTTAACAGGTGACCCTCATTTTGACTTAGATGCTCCTTTTCTGTGCTCCTGTACCACCTAAACCAATCTCTGTCATAGTACCCAGCACACAGATAAACAATATTTGATTGACGTTTTTTAATGCAACTGGTCTAAGAACTCATTGTTTGTTTTTCCCAGCACATAAGAAGCAAATAATAGGCATTTGACAAAAATTGCTTTGATATGTAAAAATGAATAAGAAGCTCAATCTGTGTTTTGTTGTTATGAATTTTTTTCTGTTGCTTTATCTCTTTTTTAATTGACGCACTTTTAAAATTTATTTATTTATTTATGGCTGCGTTGGGTCTTCATTGCTGCTTGCAGGCTTTCTCTAGTTGCAGCGAGTGGGGGCTATTACTCTTCGTTGGGGTGCGCGGTCTTCTCATTGTGGTGGCTTCTCTTGTTGAGGAGCACAGGCTCTAGGCATGTGGGCCTCAGTAGTTGCGGCATGTGGCTCAGTAGTTGTGGCTCACGGGCTCTAGAGTGCAGGCTCAGTAGTTGTGGCACATGGGCTTAGTTGCTCTGTGACATGTGGGATCTTCCCGGACCAGGGCTCGAACCTGTGTCCGCTGCATTGGCAGGTGGATTCTTAACCATTGTGCCACCAGGGAAGTCCCTGTTGCTTTATCTCTAAAGGTAGGCATAAGATGAACACTGTACAGCTTCTTTAAAATACCCTTATTACTCTGATTCCATTAGAATAACATTGTAGAAAAATATTTTTTGATACGTGAAAATATTATATTGCTATAGGAAAATTGGCTAAGAGAATATACGTATAATAGAAACTTTTTTGTTAAAAAAACAAATTAAGTTAAAAATGTATACATATATATAAAACATACTGGGAAGATATTCAATTACTTTTATTACTCTTATCTTTGGGTCATGAAATAATGAGTGGTTTTTATCTGCTTCCATCAGAAGTACATGAATTTTGTAATTAAAAGTATGATAGGGACTTCCCTGGTGGTCCAGTGGTTAAGACTTTGCCTTCTAACGCAGGGGGTGCGGGTTCAATCCCTGGTCAGGGAGCTAAGATCTCACATGCCTAGCGGCCCAAAAACCAAACAAAACAGAAACAATATTGTAACAAATTTAATAAAGACTTTAAAAAAATATGCTAAAAAGAGCAAATAAGCACTGTCTTCCCCAATCTACTTTGAAGGTAGCGTGCATTTGTGCACACACACACATACACACAAATGCACCCCCAAAGAAAAAAAGAAACGTTTGGGTCCTTTGAGATTTGACTATTCTATAGAAAGCCAAAAACTATTCAGAGAAAAGAAAGTACTGAACTGATAAGGGGGGCTCAGGAATACATTGAATATGTAACTCTCATCAAAAATAATTATCTATTGGACTTCCCTGGTGGCGCAGGGGACGCAGGTTCGTGCCCCGGTCCGGAAAGGTCCCACATGCCGCAGAGCGACTGGGCCCATGAGCCATGGCCGCTGAGCCTGCACGTCCGGAGCCTGTGCCTCACAACGGGAGAGGCCACAACAGTGAGAGGCCCGCGTACTGCCAAAAAAAAAAAAATTATCTATTAACTAGAAAAAAGAGACAGGTATGTTTTAAACTTATTCAAAATACACAATTCTTTGAGATTTGTGAGTAGACAGGACTCAGTCAGGAGAAAGAGAAACTTTCTCGTGGGAGACTTATTTCCTCAAGTGAGGATTTGGGATTCTTGAGGATTATAAACCAGTTAAATACATGATGTTCTTCCTTAGGGCAATTTAGTCAACAGTACAATTAACATCATCAGCTGCCAAAAGGAAGCAGTTTTCTGGAAGTAGATTAAAATAGGAAAAAGGAAGGGTCTAAAAAAAGATTCAAGTTGAATAAAGTTTGTTATCTACCTTCAAGCCTGTGATCTTGGAAGACTTTTCTGTATTTCTTGAAATAGTGCTTTATGTTCATTAATTTTCCTTAAATATTTCTGCAAATGTTAGTAATTAAAATTTACTCTTTGAGGGAAAAAATGTTTTAATAAAATGTGAATAGTTGAATGGCCTGTGAGCCACTCCTGTTCTTTCTTAGCTATGGAGAGAAAAGCTCAAGGACATGGTCATATCTCAAAGCACCACCCTTCACTGGTGGAAGCAACAAGAATGGCAGATATTGACCTAGCTGGTCTTATCAACCCTAACTGCAAATTTGACTCATAATCCCATATATAAAATTATAAATTAATTTATATTAATATTATATTAATATATTATATTAAATTAATATAAATTAATTTTGGCTGGAATAATGAACCTTAAAAGCTATGTGTTACTTTAATTAGAAATTCCAGGAGCACTTGAAATACATTCAAACATAAAGTTAATATCTAAAAGCATGTACAAATTTAGTGTAAATAAATTTTCTTGTTACATAATTTTTTTTTCATTGTGTGTTTCGATGCTATTATTTTAAGTAAGGGTTCATGGCAAAGTTAAAATGAATATTGATGTTTAGACAATTTTTCAGGAGTAGGTCTATTACATAAAATGGGGCAAAAAAATCATATTTAAATACCATGTTAATTAGCTTCAAATTAAAGTAAAATATATATTGTTTAGTTGTATAAACGACTTCATGCACAAAGGATTAATAGAAAATATTGAAATCTGTAATGCTGTAACAAATTATGACTAGGGAATCTTAAATCAAGTCATCACTTGACCAGAAAGGTTTAACATCTGGCCTTTGATTTTTAAAAATATGTTGCTTACTCTGCAAGTGTCAAGTCCTAAATGATCTAATAGTAATCAGCTTCTTTCTCCTTCTATGCTTCCACAAAGCTGAGTTATTTTGACAAGATTCAATAACAGGAATGCTTCTTTTTTAAGTTGATTTTTCTCTCTTTTTAAAAAATTAATTTATTTACTTTGGCTGCGTTGGGTCTTCATTGCTGCACGCGGGCTTTCTGTAGTTGCGGTGAGCGGGGCCTTCTCTTCACTGCAGTGTGTGGGCTTCTCATCGTGGTGGCTTCTCTTGTTGTGGATCATGGGTTCTAGGTGTGCAGGCTTCAATAGTTGTGGCACATGGGCTCAGTAGTTGTGGCGCACGGACTCTAGAGCTCAGGCTCAGTAGTTGTGGCACACGGGCTTAGTTGCTGTGCAGCATGTGGGATCTTCCCGGACTAGGGTTCGAACCTATGTCCCATACATATTGACAGGCAGATTCTTAACCACCGTGCCACCAGGGAAGTCCCAGAAATGCTTTTTTTTTTTTTTTTAAATAAAGTTATTTATTTACTTTTGGCTGCATTGGGTCTTTGTTGCTGTGCACGGGCTTTCTCTAGTTGTGGCGAATGGGGGCTACTCTTCGTTGCGGTGCATGGGCTTCTCATTGTGGTGGCTTCTCTTCGTTGCGGAGCACGGGCTCTAGGCGCACGGGCTTCGGTAGTTATGGCTTGCAGGCTCTAGAGCGCAGGCTCAGTAGTTGTGGCGCATGGGCTTAGTTGCTTTGCGGCACGTGGGATCTTTCCAGACCAGGGCTCGAACCTGTGTCCCCTGTGTTGGCAGGGAGATTCTTAACCACTGTGCCACCAGGGAAGCCCAGGAATGCTTTTTGAATAAAAGACCTGAGAAATTTTTCTTGGCCTTATTGAGAATTAGCATATAAATGGCAAGCAATGATTTATGTTCAATTAATTAATTAGAACCTGAGGTCCTATAAAACATCCTTTGTTTTTTCACTTTGGTGGGAATTATAGGTTTAACATGTCTTAGGATTAACTTCAAAGAACTAGCATAAATATACTTTTGATGTTAAAAAGATAATCAGAATCTATTTTAGGGAGTGTGATATGCTTTGTGGGTAAAATAAAAAGGCGAGGAATTGATAACTAAACTAGTTGAAGTTAAACTAAGCACTAAAATTTGAATTGAAAATAGATATCCAAATGTTAATTTTATATATAAAAAGACTAAATGAAAAAATAATTAACCGTTTTCTGAAAATTCCTTTAACTTAAATTAGACAAAAACTGAAGTTTTATGGTCTTGAGTTTTGTCTCTACAAATGTAAGCTCCTTGAGAACAATGCCCTGTCCAGTCAACCATTGCTTTTGCACTCAGCCCAGTGTCTACATAGATGGGTACCTGAAATTACTCTCTATCGCTGTCCTTTAGACCCTATTTCAAGCTGACATAAGCTACATTGCTCCTTCACAATTCAGTTCCTTTGGCGGTTAGGTAGTTAACAACTTCCACTTGTTAGATGGAGGTGAAGACCATGGGTCTCTTTTTCCTCAACCCAGGTATGAGGTGATACATTACAATGTGAGAAATCAAGCAAGCTTCAGACTGAATTTTGAAAGTCAGCAAGCATTTATTAGCATGTAAACACCAACACAGTCATCCCACCTCTCAGTATTCTCAGTGAAGTCCAGCTGCCTTTTTGGGTCTCTGACAAGCAACTTGTGTGGAAGGTTTACTCAAGGCAGGTGGAATAATATTACAGCAACTGAATTCAGGACCAGTGTGCCTGCAAAAGATTTCTAGCCAGTCCATGTACATTGAACACCAATTATCTCACTAATACAAAATAATTGCTAACATCCATTATGTCAATTAATAAATACTTTGGTGGCTAGAGATAAAGATAGTTGAAGCTAGAAGCAGGTACTTTGAAGGGCTTTTGAGTAGTCATCCAAATGATAACTATCCCTGGTATATGTATTCTGCTTTTAGTTTGTAGATTAAAGCTAATGTGTACATATATATCACACTGCCTATGGTGATGTGTTTTAAGTTAAATATTAAATAGAACATTCCATTCCTAACATTCAATATGTTTTTTTAAAAAATAAAAACATCTTACATAGCCAAAAATGACATTATCACACCTAAAAAAATTAATGATTTATTAATGTCACTTAATACTCAGTTCATACATATTGTCTGCTTATAAGTGGTCTATTTGAATCAAGATTCAATCCAAAAACATCTTATTAAATCCCTTGAGTCTCTTTTGTTCTTCCATAGTACTATTTTGCAATGACATTCTGACTTACTGAAGTTCTCCCAGTTGTCTTTTAGAATGTCTTATATTGTTTGATCCCTTTCATATGCTGGTGTTTTACCTGTTCCTTCGCCTCCAGTAATCTCTGTAATCTAGGAGTCAAAACTAAAGGCTTTATAAAGTTTAAGTTACATGTTTTTGCCAAAGTTAGAATCATAGGTCATGTTGCATCACACTGGGAGTCACAAATGTCTGGTAGTCCCACCAGTGGTGATAAAATTTGGCCATAGGATTGAAGGGTTTGAAATTCTGATTCTTCCATTGCAAAGGTATGTTTCTCAGCTTGTGATCAAATTTTTATTTTTGGCTGGAACTGGTGAATATCCAGGTTACCAACAGCCATATGCCTAATCCTTTTAGCACCAATTGATAAGTCTTGGCTGATTCAATAATCTCATTAGGACTTGCAAAGCACGTATAGTTGTAATTCTATCATTTATTTCACAGTTCTTAGCTGACTTTCTTCTGTCAAGTAGACTCTCTCTCTTTCAGCTAAGGCTATTTTTATTATTCTAGATGACATATCCTTCTGGATAGGTGGAAGAAATGTTAACTCATTTCTTTGCCTCTAAAATTTGGAGGTAATTTACTGAGCAGACATCTGTCTCCAGGACTCTAATTGACCCTGCACAACATGGCTGCTTCCTAATGCATAGTCTATTAATTTTTAAAAGTAAATCCCATTGTGCTTGTGCCAAAATGGCTTTCTGGGAACAATTATTGTGGTGTATTGCATTTTCTATTTGTTTTTTGTGGTTATGTAAAGTTCCCTTAGTGTCCGAAGATGTAGTAATCACTGCTGTTACTCTATTCATTATATTTGCTTGTAGAGATTACTTGATTCATTTCCTGCCAGGGTATTCCCATGACGTTCCATGATTTCTGTTGTGTTCTGATTATTTCATTTATAACATTTATTTGGTGCTGAATGGGTTCCCACATATATCCAACGCTGATATCCTCTTACTTCCCGTTCTGCCATCACTAACACTCTCCTTGGGTATCTAAACAGATCATGGAACTGTCTTGTAGGGGGCTTCAGAAACAAGTTATATGGCCAATATTTGTTAAATGATAAAAACCAAAGATCTAGCACATCAGACAGGAAATCATCTCTTGAAAATTTTAATTATTTGTAAGACTGAATTAGATTTGACAATACCTGGATTTGTCATTCTAGGATCCCACTAGTTTCTCTTCTGGTATTGGGCTGAAAACTGAAATAATTTGATACACTACTTAGGCCAGTGAAACACATGACATAGAGCGTGGTTTGAGAGATAAGGGGCCCTGTGAAAGAAAACTGCCTTTCTTTTCATCTTGAAGAATTTTAAAATAAATTATAGACAATGTAACAAAACCTCTAAGAGAGCAGGGACCACTGTTGGATTCCCAGAGTCAAGCGGCACATGTAATATAAATTGAACAAATCTTTGTTGAATGGATTAATTTCAACTCACTTATTTCTGTGGGAGTTAAAGATCCTCTAAAGCATCACAGATGAGAGTTGGAAAAATCATTTTGTTGAGATATTCTCTCTTGACTGAGATTCTATATTATATTTTATAGGAAAGTGCACCAAAGTTCTTTTGCCTTTCCTGAAAGTGTTTATTACCCTCCAATATCCATTTCTTACTGATATTATTGATAAACTTCAAGGTCATTTCAGAAATACTCGGCAGTACAATGAAGACACTACGTGAAGAAAACATCCCCATTTCTATCATGCCTCAGGTTCTGTTTCCCATGTTGACACACCTAAAAACTCAGATATACAATTTTTCCTAATTGCCTAGACATATTTAATCATGTATACTCACTAAATCTAAATGAAAGAATAATGAACCATTTTCTGAAAATTCCTTTAACTTAAATTAGACAAGAACTGAAGTTTTATGGTCTTAAGTTTTGTCTCTACATAATGTAAGCTAGAGGGAGCTGATGTATTAAGAACAATGTCAATAGAAATATACCTGCCAAAGGGACAGAGCATTATTGATTAGTCAACGTGGTTCCTCTTCTCCCTTCCCCCATAAAAATCTACAGAAGGGTCATCAGGAGCAGGGAATTAGATAATTTTAATGACTGTACCACCATAGCTGGTACCTGAAATATCCATTTCCATTATGGTGGTTTAACTGCCAAATTAACACAAAGTCTATGCTTGTCAGACTCCTCTGTCCTCTAGAAACCCAGCACCAGTCAAATTAAGCTCTTCAAATTCCCCTTTCACACATAACAAGCAGACTACTCCATTCTTGTTTACATATTCTTTAAAAAGAAAAAAGGTATTGTCCATAAAATTGATTGGGTTTAAGCCTCCCAGTTATGACCATAACCTAATCACTTAATCCTATTACTACTCTGAGCTTCTACCTAGGTCACTTTATTTGAGTTTTAGTTCTCTACCAAAAGATGTCTGATCTTATCCTGTACTTTCCCCTTCCTGCTATATATATATTGTTGGGGGGAGGGAGGGAGACATGCTGTTTTCCTCATCATTTCATTTTGAAAATTTTCAAAATTACCACACAGTTAAAAGAGTAGTACAATGAATCTTTGTGAGTCTCTTACTTAGATTTATCAATTGTTAATAGTTTGCCAAATTAGCTTTTATCTTTTTTCTCTCTCAAATTTTTCTTTCTCTCTGGTTTAATACTATGGATTATGAAATTTTTCAATGCATAGTAATTCATTAGCAGTATTATTATTTTGATGTCAAATTGTCCCATATTTACTAGAGGGAGTCCCTACAGACTATCTCCTTTATGCTTTTGACATGGTCATATTTATGCACTATATTTTAATTCCTCTTGACTTCATGTCTTAGAAGATTTAACCTTCAGGCTTGGTGCTATTTTGCTATGTCCCTTATGCATCTCCTACCAATATGAATGATTTAGTAATTTGAAATAATTACTTGGTCTGTTCAATGTCTTTAGGGCAAGATTTATATGTATGCATAAGTTGATATTTTTATATTCCATGGTAAATCATGTTTTTCTTAAGAAAAATTCTTCCTATTAAGTTCAAAGACTAATGCTGAAGATGGCAATGGGAATAATGGACCTTAAATTGACATTTGCTTCTTGGTATAACTTTATCTGCAACATTTTATTCAACACCCCTTTTTAGTGTTGAGTGTTGTGATATTTTTTCTTATGGATTTTTAAATTAGATGATACGACATTTAGTGTACTTTCAGAATTCTGAATCTAGCTAGAGGTTTAAAAAATCAAAATACCACAGGGATTTTCAGATGAACAATCCAGTATTGTTCAGAAATGTTAAATTATAGGACTTTCTTAAAGAATTTTCCTGGTGGCCTTTCCGCCAGAACCACTATCTTCCAGTAATTTGCCCAAATGACCAACACAAAGGGAAAGAGAAGGGGCACCTGCAATATGTTCTCTAGGCCTTTTAGAAAACATGGAGTTGTTCCTTTGACCACATACATGCGCATCTACAAGCAAGGTGTTATTGTAGATATCAAGGGAATGGACACTGTTCAAAAGGGAATGCCCCACAAATGTTACCATGCAAAACTGGAAGACTCTACAGTGTTACCCAGTGTGCGGTTGGCATCATTGTAAACAAACAAGTTAAGGACAAGATTCTTGCCAAGAGAGTTAATGTACATATCCAGCATATTAAGTACTCTAAGAGCCGAGATAGCTCCTGAAAAGTGTGAAGGAAAATGATCAGAAGAAGAAGGAAGCCAAAGAGAAAAGTACTTGGGTTCCACTGAAGCACCAGCCTGCTCCACCCAGAGAAGCACACTTCGTGAGAATCAAGGAAAGGAGCCTGACCTGTTAGAACCCATTCCCTATGAATGCATGGCATGATGGGTGTAAAGAAAATAAAAGACCTAGACTGTAAAAAAAAAAAAAGAATTTTCCTGGTGAAAGAATACTTTAAAATGCATACAATGTCCAGTGCTGACCATTTTTTATAGAACAGCTTGATATGCATCACCACTCAAAAAACTATCACTTCTTTAGTTCTTCCTAAATATTTTTTATATGTGTCATTAATGTTTTCACTTTAAAATGGAGAAAAATATTTTCCAGACCTGGGTTATTCTCATGACATAAAGAGGTTTTAAAGTCTTTCATTTCACAGAATATTGTTTATTTCATAAAGCAAGATTTAGCTAAAATGTACAGTTACTCTGAAGATTTAAGTACAATTTCCCAAGATATCCAGTCAGTCACTTGCTCCAAAATGGCCCTGGGGGGATAAAGAAGCTTTATTTCTAGTCCCAGCTCTTGCCTTAGTTAACCAATTCTGTTGTTACTTTAGGCAAATTATTTGACCTCTTTGGGTTTACTTTCTCCACATGAAAAAAAAAAGAGAGTTTGACTAGGTGATTTCTAGAATCATTTCCAATTCTAAATTTCTGTGAATCCTTGGTAACAGATTTAAATTTCAATATCTGAAGAAAGTACTAAGAGAAGTACTTCCTTTTATCTGCAAATTCACCTGCAATAATCTTTTGCTAGAGATGGAGATAAGAGGTGGACTATAGGATAGATATAATGCACTCTGCTAGCTCTTTCCTTACACATATTTTACAAACACGAAGTATTGCATATACATAGCCTTTCTATGCTGAATGGTACATACTTTGGTAAAAATGTAGGTGAGAGGACGGCTAAGACATCAGGCAACAGCTCTTTCTTCCCTTCCAAAATTTTAAAATGCATTAATGCTAGTTCACAGTACTCTCCCACATGGGAGCAATGTTAGGACAAATGTGTTCATCTGAAGGACATGGGAGGTTCTGTATCTCTGAGTAACATCTCTCCAACCCTATCTCTCTGCCCCTCAAGTTTTACCACATCCAATTATTTTCTAAAACATGGTAAAGGATTCAATACGTTAATGACAATAAGCTATCTCCTTGGAGCAGTGGCTTATCTGCCTTCAAATAAATGACTGGAGAAAATTTATTCAATTCAAAGAAGCAATATTTCTTACACACTTTCTGGAAAATATTTCTCAAAATGTTCTAATTTAGACATCCACTTACTGCTGGCTTAATCAAAAAGATTTAGAGAGCCCAAAGCATTTTGAAGTTGAAGTGATTTAAGTGCCTGTACTGCTACATCCCTTGTTCTTAAATGTGTTCACTCAACTTGCTGAATTTATAGTACCAATTTTTGAGAAGAACAATGTTTCTGCCTCCCCTAAGAAATTCCTCAAATTCCTTACAGTGACAATCAAAAGGAAATCTGAGTTGCACTTTGTGAGACACTTCTTATATACTCAGCAGCAGTAAAAGTTTTTATTGTTCAGGTTTCAGAAAGAAAATTACAAAATTTCCTTATTTCTTCAACCTTTAAAAACATAGTAAGTGCTACACTAGATAAAAAACAAACAAAACCCCACAACTAACTACAGATGGAATGCCTAAGGCGTGAGCTTTATGATCAAACAGACCTGGATTCAAATATCAGCTCAGACATTTGCTAGCTCTCTGATTTGGGTTATTACCCTTAAGGAATATGAATCTCAGTTTTTCATCTGTAAAGTGGGACCCAATGTTTAGTGTTATAAGTTTTAAATGAGATAATGCGTATAATATACTTAGGATAGTCCTTGGAACATATGAAATGCTAGCCATTATTAACTGGTTGCTAACCTTTTAATTTTATTTCTAAAAGTTGAGGAGTATTTTAAAAATGTGATTAAAATACCACTATAACTCCTCAAAGAAATTGATTCCTTGCTATCATGAAATGCCCAATCAGTGTTCACATTCCCCTAGTAGGTTTATCCAAATTAGGATCTAAACAAAAGGCACACATTAAATTTGGTTGACATTTTCCTTTACAGTCTTTAATCTATTGACTTCTTTCCCTCTTTTTTTTCATGCTTTTCATTTGTTGAAGAAATTGGATCACTAGTTCTGTAGTATTTCTCACATTCTTGCTTGTCTGGTTATATCTGCCATAGTGTTATTGAAAATGATAACTTAAAAAAAATCAGAATTTAAAACTTAACACTTACTGAAATTAGATAGTTAATTAGCTAGAATCAACCAGATTGTAAATTCCATGAGGTCATTATTTTTATTACTCTTTTGCATCTTTATGGGGCCTGATGATACAGTGTTAGGCAAATAATAAATACTTTTTATTTGATCAATTGCTGAGAGTAACAATCCTTCATTTGACTCATATATGTTAACAGTTATGTTAGAGATGAAGTAAGAATTGGGAATTTAAGAATTAAGTCCTGCATTGCCATAATCTTGCTCCTTTTTAAAAAAATTTTTTTTCAAGTTTTTAAAATAAATTTATTAATTTTATTTATTTTTGGCTGCATTGGGTCTTTGTTGCTGTGTGCAGGCTTTCTCTAGTTGTGGCGAGTGGGAGCTACTCTTCGTAGCGGTGCGTGGGCTTCTCATTGCAGTGGTTTCTCTTGTTGGGGACCACAGGCTCTAGGCGCACGGGCTTCAGGAGTTGTGGCTCGCAGGCTTAGTTGCTCCGCAGCATGTGGGATCTTCCCGGACCAGGGCTCGAACCTGTGTCCCCTGTGCCACCAGGGAAGTCCAAATTTTGCTCTTTGACACTGAAAAAAATCATTAAATATTTCTGAGCCTCACCTTACCAGTCTATAAAGAGGGATGTTCTGCCTCATAGATCTGCCCTGGGAATGAGAAAATGCATGAGTGATAATATAGATGCTGGTAAAAAATAAACGTTATTCTTGTTGAATAAAAAACATCAACACTGATATTTAATTTTAACATCAGCAGTTGAGTAAAAGGCTGAATGAACTTGCTGATTGAAAAACCAACCTTATATTTAAAAAATGGAAAATGGTTTTTCCTACTCAGTTTCCATTTCTCTCTTGGCTATTATCTTGCAGTTTTGCATGCCATATTATAATTGGAGAACGAACTTTCTCCTGGTTCTCTCACCAAGTGAAAATCCAGTTTAAATAATGATTGGCTTAGGTGGCAAATGAGACAAGAGACTTCAGTTTGTAGGCTCAGAGCTCCTGATTACGGCTGCCTTAGACCTCCTCTGAAAGCAATGAGGACTAGTCTCAGGTCCAAAAAGGGCAATTGAAGAATCATCAACTAATTTTTAACAAATGGCAACTTAAAATGGAATATCCATAGAAATAAATATGAATGCATGTGAATACAAATATCATTTTAAAAAGTGTCATTCCAATGAACAGTAGACAAATTTGCAAGGAGGGCCATTTAAAGTAAAAACAATGTCTTAATTTCAGTTTTATCAAAGGCTCAACAAGTACCGAATGTCTGGGCACCTAATGTGTTTAATGGTTTAGAAAACAGCTTTAGAATTCTATTTAGGATTTATTTATGAAAATGTTAATTTACAATTAAGATACATACTGTGCTGGGAAAACTACAGTGAATAGCCGGGAAAGGGCATTGTTTCAGAGTTGCAGGAATATTGAACATACCAGACGAACTCTGCTTGTAGATTTAACTGGAGGTTTACATCTCTCTACTCTTTTTGGTTTGGATTGAAGGTCTTTTTAGTAAAGGAAAACTGAGCCATGCTTACATATACAAATAAGCCAGAGCAGTGGTTGTCATCTCAGGGAGACTATTTAAAAATACTAACATCTAGGGTTCACCCAAGTTCAACTACAAATCAGAATTTCTGGAGGTGTGGTCTAGGTATTTATGGCTGCTAGGCCAAAAAGCTAGAATTGGCTCCTTTTAATTTTGTCCTCAGTTAAAAAGGGGAATCTGGTGATAAAATTAATTTTAGGAAAGCATATCACATATGAAAATTACAGTAGGTCAGGAAGGAAAGTAAATGAGGTAGCTGTTATGTTTGTGCCCTCAGTGAACACAATTAGAAACCCCACACTGAGCCCCTGTTTAGGGTTTCTTCAGCCCCTTGAAGTTGTTTCAGGTGTTTATGCCTGATTACCTCCTTTCTAAGATTAGTCACCTTTAAGGACTCTATAGACATTTTAGATTTTCTAATAAGATTTCTTTCTTTTTTTTTGCAATTTTTCTTTTCTTTTTTTTTAAATTGGTGTATAGCTGCTTTACAATGTTGTGTTAGTTTCTGCTGTACAACGAAGAGAATCAACTATATGTATTCATATATCCCCTCCCTCTTGGACCTCCCCCCCGCCCCATCCCACCCATCTAGATCAACCCAGAGCACCGAGTTGAGCTCCCTGTGCTACACAGCAGGTTCCCACTAGCTATCTGTTTTACACATGGTAGTGTATATATGTCAATCCCAATCTCCCAATTCCTCCCACCCTCTCTTCCCCATCCTCTCCCCACAGTGTCCACACATCCGTTCTGTACGTGTGCGTCTCTATTCCTGAGACCACTTTTATATGTGAAATGTCTTAGGAAGGTCATTTACTAAATCAAAAAATACTGATGAAAGAGTTTTTTCCTATGACTCACCATAATGAGTAGACTTTCAGAAAAAATTATCTGGTCTGAAATATCAATGTGTTTTTGACAGGTTTTATCCCTCAATAACTGTTGAGAGAGATGTGTAATCTGCTAGAAAGGAAATTTCGTTTGGAAAATCTGTTGAATTTTCAAGAATGATTTTTTTTCTGGAGGGTGAAAGAAATGGAAAGGTTCTTTGTCCAACTTCTTTCAAACTTCTATAAGTTGTGGCTTCCTGGAAGTTAAAATATTTTTCCATTTATCCTACAGCTTTCATTAGTTTGACTGTTTTAAGTCATTTATCTTACTGCCAGTATTGAAGTGAAAGGATGAATCAGTTGATAAGGAAGTATAATTTTTGGAGTTGCAAATTTTGAACTTGTAAAATTTTGAAAAGACATGCAAATAGATGTTCTACTAGTTTATTCTTTTGTGTTATTGGGTACTCATTAAGCTTCAATTACCCTTTGAAAACATATATGGCAATTAGACATTTTTCCTATCTCTTTCATATACAGTGTGTGCCCAGCCATTTTTCATTATTGGTTTAGACTTAACACAGTCTGTTGAAAGGATTATAGATGGATGACTTCCCAAGGTCCTTCCAGACTTATATATTGATAAACCTATGACTAAAATTAATCTTGGCTCCGTCTTGATGAGTTTATTTATCAATGCGCATGGCAGAGCTATAAGCACAAATTTGTCAGTTTCAAACTATTAAAAATAGCTATAAACACAAAACATTTATTGACTGCTCTGAGTTCAGGGGTATACAATCAGAAAACAGCTTTATTCTTCTACCACCATATGTTACACCTAATTTTTGGGCTTTCCCTTCTCCAGTATTTGATAGCATTTCAAACAGACTTTGTCGCTTGTCAGTCATTAACAGGTGTTAAAAAGTCCATTCTAAAGCAACATTTAATCTTGCTTCCAATGTAAAGTTTTTCCCCTTTAGCTTCAGCCCTACCCTTGTTTTAGGGATCAGTGATGAGGGCGGGGAGGGTCAAGTGTTTTTTCAAACCCTCTTCCACTTCTTCTCCACTCATAATGCTGCACCTGGCTCTTCCTTAGTCCAGGTGGGGAGTGTGATGAGCAGTAGAGGGGAGACAGGGAGGCAGGAAGGTACGGCAGTTAAGAGCATGGACTCTGGACTTAGATACCTGGGGCTAGATCCCCTACCACCTACTGGCTTTGTGACCTTGGTTATAACTCCATAGTGTCTCAGCTTCCTCATCTATATAGTGCCAATAATAATTTTATTTTAATGACTTTATTTCAATAGAGATTTGTGGTTGTGAGGATTCTATGAGTTAATTTACATAAAGCACTTACTAAATAATTGTTACTTGTTCTGTATATTCCTACTGAGTTTGTTACTACTGGGTATTGTTCTTTCTTCTGGGACTGTGTTTTGAATGATGATTGCTCTCTACCTTGGTGGGCATCCATTGTTAGTTCTCTTTTTTTTTTTTTTTTTTTTAAAAACACCAGGGAAGCCCTGTTAGTTCTCTTTTGTTGGTTGATATTGTGGGTTCTCTGCCATCTCCTCCCTCTCCCCCCTCCACAGGGATCTCTGCACTGTAGTTTTGTGATGCTTGCCGTGCACTTGCTGGTTGATGCTTTCCAGTATTCTTGTCCCAGCTCCTGCCCTAGCACTAGACTCAGGTGGTTTTCTTCCCAGGTCAGGCAGCAAAGATTGAACACGGGAGAACTCATACATCCAGGCCCAGCTGATCACTGCAAGTGCGGACCATTTGTCCTGCTGGTCTCTCTCCTTGCCCTGACATTACAGACTTCCCTAGCTGCCTCCTGCCTACAGACATTTTTAGGGTTCTCGATCTGCCCCCTGCGTCTGTATCCTCATAAAAAAATGTCTTCAACACATGGGGACAGACGTTAAAGCATCCCCAAATACTCTCACGAATGTGCCTACACATTTTTGCCACTCAGCAAACTTCCACCTGGGAAGTGAAATATCTTCTGAAGAAAACCATAATCTCTCTGAATGATTCTCTTAGGGCTCCTTTTACCTGGATTGCTTTTGGAGGTGGCACACCACTCCCCGATACTGCACAGCAGGGTGAAGGGAGACACCATGGCACTCTCTTCCTTGAATATATTTCAAAGACTCCTTTTCTATGAGTCTCTAACTTTCTCACTAAGTGGGCCACTGGGTGTGATGGTTTCAAGATCCTTTTGGCTCTGCCGTGGGGACACGTATAGAATGTAGGATATTCATCAGTTTTTCTCAGCTGTCGCCAAAATTTGGAGTCCACAAAAAACATCCTATTTCACATCCTGCTGTAAGTGGTTCAGTCACACTTTCTGCTATAATAAGGGCTGAATCATGTGGCAAATAAAGTTCCAACATATCTGTGCTCTGACTACCTAGAGTCACACTTGTGTTGTTATATTAACACAGACATAAATAAGTGATTTCACTTGAAAAAATATCATTAATTTTATTATAGAACCTCTGCTACATGAGCAGAGAGAAATAACAAGCTTAAAAAGTCCCCATAGTCCCATGAACGTAAACTTTACATCATTCCTGTTAAATATACCTTAATAGCAGCTAATATGGAAATACTGGTCTTCTTTCTAAAAATCAAATATTTCATGTTAATAGCCATTATTAATAGTTTGAATCTAATGTTGTGATTATACCTCAGCCCTGCTCAGAATAACCTAGCTAAAGTGTGTCCATTTTTAAAAAATTAATTATTGTTTTTTTCTTACTGAAGTATAGTTGATTTACAATGTTGTGTTAGTTTCTGGTGTAGAGCAAAGTGATTCAGATATATATATATACACACACGTATTCTTTTCCATTATAGTTTATTACAAGGAATTGAATAAAGTTCCCTGTGCTATACAGTAGGACCTTGTTATCTATTTTATATAAAGTAGTTTGTATCTCTTATTCCCAAACTCCTAATTTATCCCAAACCCCACCCTTTCCTCTTTGGTAACCATAAGCTTATTTTCTATGTCTGTGAGTCTGTTTCTGTTTTGTAAATAAGTTAATTTGTATCATTTTTTAGATTCCACATATAAGGGATATCATATGGTATTTGTCTTTCTCTTTCTGACTTATTTAGCTTAGTATAATAATCTCTAGTTCCATCCATGTTGCTGCAAATGGCATTCATTCTTTTTATGGCTGAGTAATATTCCATTGTATATATGTACCACATCTTCTTTATCCATTCATCTGTCGATGGACATTTAGGTTGTTTCCATGTCTTGGCTATTGTAAACAGTACTGCTGTGAACGTAAGGGTGCATGTATCTTTTCAAATTAGAGTTTTCTCTGGATATACGCCCAGGAGTGGGATTGCTAGATTATATGGCAACTCTATTTTTTTTATATTTTTGAATTGGGTTTTTTTTTTTGTTGTTATTGAGCTGCATAAATTTTGGAAATTAATCCCTTGTCAGTTGCTTCATTTGCAAATATTTTTGCCCATTATTAGGGTTGTCTTTTGGTCTTATTTGTGGTTTCCTTTGCTGTGCAAGGTGATGGTGGCCTTGTAGAATGAATTTGGGAGTGCTCCCCTCTCTGCTATAGTTTGGAAGAGTTTGATACGGATAGGTATTAGCTCTTCTCTCAATGTTTGGAAGAATTTGCCTGTGAAGCCATCTGATCCTGGGCTTTTGTTTGTTGGAAGACTTTTAATCACAGTTTCAATTTCAGTGCTTATGATTGGTCTGAAAGTAGAAAGAAAGAAAGAAAGGAGGGAGGGAGGGAGGGAGGAAGGAAGGAAGGAGGGAAGGAAGGAAATAAAGAAAGAAGATAAAGTAAAATAAAATAAAGTAAGATAAAATATAATAAAATTATTAAAATAAAAAAATAATTATTAAGAGAAAAATAGAAAAGAAAAATTAAAAAGAAAGCAACACAAAACAAAAAAATGGACAGATAGAACCCTAGGACAAATAGTGCAAGCAAAGCTATACAGACAAAATCTCACACAGAAGCATATACATACACACTTATAAAAAGAGGAAAAGGGGAAAAAATCATAAATCTTGCTTTCAACGTCCACCTCCTTAATTTGGGATGATTTGTTGTCTATTCATGTATTCCACAGATGCAGGGTACATCAAGTTGATTGTGGAGCTTTAATCCGCTGCTTCTGAGGCTGATGGGAGAGATTTTCCTTTTTCTTCTTTGTTCTCACAGCTCCCAGGGGCTCAGCTTTGGATTTGGCCCTGCCTCTGCGTGTAGGTCGCTGGAGGGCCTCTGTTCTTCGCTCAGACAGGACGGGGTTAAAGGAGCCGCAGATTCGGGGGCTCTGGCTCACTCAGGCCGGGGGGAGGGAGGGGCACTGCGTGCGGGGCGGGCCTGCGGTGGTGGAGGCCGGCATGACGTTGCACCAGCCTGAGGCGCACCGTGCGGCCTCCCGGAGGAGTTGTCCCTGGATCCCGGAACCCTGGCAATGGCGGGCTGCACAGGCTCCCTGGAAGGGGTGTGTGCATAGTGACCTGTGCTCGCACACAGGCTTCTTGGTGGCAGCAGCAGCAGCCTTAGCGTCTCATGCCCGTGTCTGGGGTCCATGCTTTTAGCCGCGGCTCCCGCCCGTCTCTGGAGCGTCTTTAAGCAGTGCTCTTAATCCCCTCTCCTCGCGCACCAGGAAACAAAGAGGGAAGAAAAAGTCTCTTGCCTCTTCGGCAGGTCCAGACTTTTCCCCGGACTGCCTCCCGGCTAGCTGTGGCGCACTAACCCCCTGTAGGCTGTGTTCACGCCGCCAACCCCAGTCCTCTCCAGGCGCTCCGACCGAAGCCCAAGCGTCAACTCCGAGCCCCGCCCGCCCTGGCGGGGGTGCAGACAAGCCTCTCGGGCTGGTGAGTGCTGGTTGGCCCTGATCCTCTGTGCGGGAATCTCTCCGCTTTGCCCCCCGCACCCCTGTTGCTGTGCTCTCCTCCGCGGCTCCGAAGCTTCACCCCTCTGCCAACCCCAGTCTCCGCCCGCGAAGGGGCTTCCTAGTGTGTGGCAACCTTTCCTCCTTCATAGCTCCCTCCCACTGGTGCAGGTCCCATCCCTATCCTTTTGTCTCTGTTTATTCTTTTTCCCTACCCAGGTACGTGGGGGGTTTCTTGCCTTTTGGGAGGTTTGAGGTCTTCTGCCAGCGTTCAGTAGGTGTTCTATAGGAGTTGTTCCATGTGTAGATGTATTTCTGGCGTATCTGTGGGGAGGAAGGTGATCTCTGCGTCTTTCTCTTCCGCCATCTTCCTGGAAGCCTATTTTTAGTTTTTTAAGGAATCTCCATACTGTTTTCCATAGTGGCTTCACCAATTTACATTCCCACCAACAGTGTAGGAAGGTTCCCTTTTCTTCTAAAGTGTGATCATTTTTAATTTTAGTCATATAAGTTTCAAAATTTAATTCTGGAAGAATCCTGAGAGGTTATTATTCTGGGCTCAGCAGTTCACCAGTAGAACTTTTTGTGAAAATGTTCGTTATGCACCATCTGACATACGTGGTTGGGGAGCACTTGAAATGTGACACGTGTGACCAAGGAATTGAATTTTAAATTATATAGGCAGCAGCAGCAGCCTTAGCGTCTCATGCCCGTGTCTGGGGTCCATGCTTTTAGCCGCGGCTCCCGCCCGTCTCTGGAGCGCCTTTAAGCAGTGCTCTTAATCCCCTCTCCTCGCGCACCAGGAAACAAAGAGGGAAGAAAAAGTCTCTTGCCTCTTTGGCAGGATTCCCCGGACTGCCTCCCGGCTAGCTGTGGCGCACTAACCCCCTGTAGGCTGTGTTCACGCCGCCAACCCCAGTCCTCTCCAGGCGCTCCGACCGAAGCCCAAGCGTCAACTCCGAGCCCCGCCCGCCCTGGCGGGGGTGCAGACAAGCCTCTCGGGCTGGTGAGTGCTGGTTGGCCCTGATCCTCTGTGCGGGAATCTCTCCGCTTTGCCCCCCGCACCCCTGTTGCTGTGCTCTCCTCCGCGGCTCCGAAGCTTCACCCCTCTGCCAACCCCAGTCTCCGCCCGCGAAGGGGCTTCCTAGTGTGTGGCAACCTTTCCTCCTTCATAGCTCCCTCCCACTGGTGCAGGTCCCATCCCTATCCTTTTGTCTCTGTTTATTCTTTTTCCCTACCCAGGTACGTGGGGGGTTTCTTGCCTTTTGGGAGGTTTGAGGTCTTCTGCCAGCGTTCAGTAGGTGTTCTATAGGAGTTGTTCCATGTGTAGATGTATTTCTGGCGTATCTGTGGGGAGGAAGGTGATCTCTGCGTCTTTCTCTTCCGCCATCTTCCTGGAAGCCTATTTTTAGTTTTTTAAGGAATCTCCATACTGTTTTCCATAGTGGCTTCACCAATTTACATTCCCACCAACAGTGTAGGAAGGTTCCCTTTTCTTCTAAAGTGTGATCATTTTTAATTTTAGTCATATAAGTTTCAAAATTTAATTCTGGAAGAATCCTGAGAGGTTATTATTCTGGGCTCAGCAGTTCACCAGTAGAACTTTTTGTGAAAATGTTCGTTATGCACCATCTGACATACGTGGTTGGGGAGCACTTGAAATGTGACACGTGTGACCAAGGAATTGAATTTTAAATTATATCGAATTTTAATTATTAAAAGTTAGATTTAAATAGCCATATGTGACTAGTGGCTACTGTATTGAACAACTCAGTTCTACCTTTACACAGACTTAGTTAAGTCTCAACTAATAATACAACAATTTTTTTTCTTTTGTAAGTGCCTTTTTTTTCCATGAAAAGTAAGACTAGAATTATTGAGTAATGTGGAAATAGATATAGATTCCTCTGCCTTAGACTACCTACTTTATCAAATGGAATAATTTAAAGGAGAAAATCAGCCCTGCCTTTTGACTACTAAGTGATCCTAGGCAATGGCATTTCTGTATTATTGACACGGAGGGAGCCTTCCTTTAGGGACCTTCCATGGCTTTTATTTGGTAGAGATGTAGAGTTCACAGCACATTTTCTCAATTTTTTTTTTTTTTTCAGAAAGAATCCCTTGTATTATTATCATTCTCATGTTAGGGGTGCAGAGGCTGAGCTACAGTGACCTGCCAGTTTTATCAGCATGAGTGTGAGGAGAGAGGAGGAGGCGGTCTGGTTCAGTTCACACAAAACGTTTCCTAGGGACTCATTGCTTGTGGCAGGTACTGTGTTATGTGCAGAAGATTCAGAGAGGAATAAAATAAAGCTCTCCTCTCTTGGATATTTTGGGTGCTCTCCCCTGAGGGAGGGAGAAGAGTGAGGCTGGCTGTGGACAGTCACATCACCTCTCTAGGAGACTCCTTACTAACCGTTCTCTCCATCTGGGTGTCAGCAGCCCACCCCCCTTCTTCTAAGCCTGTTGGGCACTCTGCCAGTCCTTATTCCACTGACCTGCACTTTCTATTAAGGCTTGTCTGCATCTCACCATATCTTCAAAACTCACCCCTTTTTAAAATAAATCCGCCTTCTTGAATTATCTGGTAAATGTCATCTGGTTCTGGTTGGGACACAGAGTGATACATCCCCTCCTTCTAACTGAACTGTTTCTGGGGGTATATCTCCTCTCTTCTTGGGTTGGGTGGAACAGCAGCACCAAGGTCTCTGTTCTTGAACACTGGCTGACACATGGAGTGTGATACTGTAGATTCCAGCACTCTAGATGCCCAGCATGCTGGGATCCTTAACCCCATGACAAGAGATGCCTCTGTGTTGAGCTGTGGGTTTAAATTGAGGCAGCATACCTTGGCAAATTATTCCATTATGGTATATCTAACAGAAGAAATATTTAAATTTATCAACGATCTGATAACAAATTCTGTTAACAGGTATAACTTTATTTATTGACCAACCATAGAAGGATTTCATTTATAGAGTGGGTGGTCAGTAAATGATTTTGTTGATGACTAAGTTTGGATTTATTCTTAAATTATGATGCATTGTAAATACATACCAGAAATAAACAAATATATTAATTAAGAGGTCAGTATATTAACATTATTTAATATATCTGAATCACATGATTGTATTTTAACACAGATCTATTAATCTTTACTTAGATTATCATCAGGAAACACTTTTAGTCTTTTAAATAATGTAATTGAAGTAGCTGCCTATTTTATACTAAATGATTATTAGAGTATGATGTGTCATACACTGTGGTAGGTACTAGGATTAAAGTGGTAAACAGGTAGACACTGTTTGCATTTTGGGAGTGTGTATTTTATTGGGTAAGATGTATGCCAAAGGAATAATTTGCAAGTAATTTATGTATTGCAATTGTTGCATAGTTATATGGTTTTTGTTTCCTTTTCCCCTTCCTCATTCTACAACCCCTCCCCCACCTGACCTGGAGCCTGACTGATATTGAGACCAAGAAAACAGGGGATTTTTTGGGAAATTTGACTCAAGGAGGAGACAGATATTCTTTAGCATAATAAAGTGCAGGAGATACACTAAAAGGTATTAATCTTGGTAGTATGAAGATGATAATGGCTTTATACTGAGGCTCTAAAAGACTGACCTCAGTGAAAATTGTTTTCCCTTCTCTTCTCTCAGTGATGAAAATCTCTGGAATAATATGGCCATGAAACATAAAGGAGCTGAACAAGAAGAGATCCAGTGACAGAGTCTGGGTGTCTGCTTGAAGGAGTTGAGAGTGAGGAGAAAAGAGGCATAAAGAGAATCAGAGGCTGTGGAAGGAAGGAGATACTTTTATGCTTACATCTGGTTGGCCATATGGGAATGCCATGAATCTAGAGGACCTGGGTGTGGAACCAGCTTTCAAGACAGTCCTCAATGATTCTAGCCCCCTTGTATTCACGTCCTTTTGTAGTCTGCTCCCACATTGGAAAAGGCTGACTTGTATAACCAATAGGATATTGTAGAAATGATTGTGTCTTTGGAGTTGATGTTATAAAAGATATGTGGCTTCTGTCCTGTTCTTTTGGACCACTCAGTCTGGGAGAAGCCAGCTGCTATGTTGTGAGGACTCTCAAGCAGCTCTATGGAGAGGTCAATAAGTGAGGCCACATGAGTGAGAAATCCTGGAAATGGATCTTCTAGTGTCAGTCAAGTTTTTAGATGACTACAGCCTGGGCTCATATCTTGCCTGTGAAATCAAGAGACCCTGAGCCAGAACCACCTGCTGAGCTTCTGAATTACTGACCCAAAGAAACTGTGAGTAATAAATCTGTGTTGTTTTAAATTACTGTGCATTGGAGTAATTAATTATGTAACAATAGATAACTAATACACTGAGAAGTGAATTAAACAGAATCCATTCCAAGTTTCCACTGCCCTGTGAATTCTGTAGGACTTGAACATGTTCTAATGTGAACTATTTGTTTGTTCTTTTGAATTCTGTGTCTGCTTGAGTAGCTCAAAGCAAGCCTTTAGGAAAATGTACTATACTTTTCCACCCTTCATAATAAAGGATGTGATGTTCCAGTTACAATTTTAAGTGCTGAAAGGAGAAATCCCGGGGACAATGAAAGAACGTAACTCATTGATAGTGTTACTGCTTACGTGTAAGAATAATACAGGTGTGAGAGACTGAGTAATCTGAACAAAACTATACTGTGTGCACCTGTCTTAAGAATCACCAGCATGATGTTTTTCCTGCTGGAAGTATCTGTGTTCTTCTTTCCTCAGTTCCATTGACCTTTTCTTTTCTTTTTTTTTTTTTAACATTTATTTAAATCCATTTCTATCGTAGTTTGGATCATATTTTTGCCTCTCTACCCCTTTGAAAAACAACTTTGTTGCTCTCTCTTTTGGTAATAGAATATTCTAAAGCCCTCTATTTGTATTCTACATTATCGCTTCATTTCAAAACCCAAATCCTTAAAATTGGCATTGCTTAGCAAATTAACGACTTATTCCATAGTGATACCTTGTTATGTTTTCTATTGTTTAATGTAACACTTTGGCCATTGCATAAAGGAATATGTACCAATGAATCTAATTGAAATACCATCCTGAGTTCCTCTTTAAGTAGAAAAAAGCCTATTAAAATTAATTCATTACAAAAACCCCACTGTATTCAGCAAGGCAATTTCAAGCAGAGTGATACCACTATCTCCCTTGCTCAGATGTTGCTATTTACACATTTAACATCCTGAACCACTATGGAGATTTTAAAACTATTTAAGCATTAGCATAAAGCTGGCATGTGAACCGGATATATCTGCCTATTGCTTTTACATATTTGACTCCTTCTCTCCTTTGCCATCAAACTCAGAAATCTTCACTAGTTCTAGGTAGATTATATTATTAAGGAAAGTCAGGTTCTGGCGCCCCCTTGTGTAGAAATGCTCTAGGTGTTAGTCTTATTGGCAGCTCAGTTGTAGTTTGTTTAGGGAAATGTGGAAGGATGAATCATTTTTCCATTTATTTATGCAACATGATTTGAATTTCTGAAACAATGTGACTTACTTCTTGCTCAGTTATAAGACTGAGGAACTGAGATAAATTTCTATTAAAGCAAACATGAGACATTATAAAATCTTGATAAAACAATTAAATTCCTATTAAATTTTGATTTGTTAGATGGAATCATTTGTTCTCACTTGTACTGATAATAATTAATTGCCAAAATACCATTGACTAAATTCACTAAAGGGGAGTCTTCCATTCACCGTTTATCCTTTCAAGTCCGGGGCCGGGACCCACCATTGTTAGGAAGAATGTCCCTGCAGACACAATTCCACAATTCATCCTAGTGCCCAATTCCTACCCTGGCATCTCCTACACAGTGGTCTACCTTGGCTTGTCCTCCACTGACATGTTACTTTTCTTTCCTGAGGTCGGAAAAAATAATTTAGTGATCCTTGAACACTTAACAAGAGTTGGAGTCTGAGTAATGGTACTGGGATAGCACAGTGCTTGTATGCCTAGACCACACAAAGCTAGTAATAAAATTAGGCTCACAACATGTAAATTATTTCTCCGATTCTGTTTATCCCTGCCTCTGTGGAACCTCCAGCTGCCTCCAGGTATCCCCATCCCAACTGTTTCTGGGCGTTCCCACAAATTCCCAGAAGGGCTCACATTCAGTTCTCTTAGCCACTGTGCAGTCACATATTTTCCTCTCTTTACGCCAGATTCTGG
The DNA here is from genome assembly GCF_003031525.2 of Neophocaena asiaeorientalis asiaeorientalis. NCBI lineage: Eukaryota > Metazoa > Chordata > Mammalia > Artiodactyla > Phocoenidae > Neophocaena > Neophocaena asiaeorientalis. Next base: position 563,238 of record NW_020175403.1, read on the forward strand.
GGATGCACAGGCTGCCTGGTGTTGCCTGTTAGTGTGGGTGTAGGCTGCTGATGAATGTGTGGTCATAATGATGCTGCCCTTGCCACGTTGAGGCCAGCTCAGGTCACTGGAGCTTTACCCTGTGGCCGGAAATGTCCAGACACTGCTGGTGTGCTGGAGCTCTAGCTACGCCAAGGCTTCACTCTGTGTTTTGATTTCTCAAATCTGTTCTGGCTTCTTCTCTGATTGTGGAAAATGTCTACCCTTGTTGTATCATCTTTCAGTGCTGACCTCTGAGCCAGGCAGCTCTCCTGTATTCCTGTTAAAGGCTCCATCTCTGCGGCTCTGGCCCGTGTCCCTGGAGGGAGGGAAGGCACAGCCGGGAGGAAGAAGGGACATCACTGGACAAAGTGAATTGCACTTGCCTGCTGTTTCTCCTCTCACTCTTTACCCAGGGCGTTTTTGTTAGAAGAAACAGTGAGCTTCACTTCTCTTTCTTACTTTGACTAAAGGCTCCCTCTTCCCAAACAGATTCCTCATAGCTCTGATTCGTCTGTTTGCAGAAATGCTCAGACATGTCTGCGTCTAGGAAGAATGCAGCTCACGCTCCAGTGGGGCTCTCCCTGTATTCATTAGTGGTGAGAAGGTGATAGCGGATGGTGGTGCCACGTTAAAAGAAAAGAAACATCTTTAGATGGAAGATGCTGGCTCTCCTCACACTTCTAAAATGTTCTAGCAGTTATTCTTGAGGGGAGAATACATCTCATGGAAACTTGGAGGATAGTTTCAAAAGTTCTTGAACATATCATGAGAGAATAATGCTAAAAATTAGATGTTCTTGCTTTATTCTATCTTGTAACGTACTTTCACCTTGTGATGTATTCAGCAAATATTACACAGAATTATTGTAAAGTTCCTGCTTACAAATATTAAGGTTACAACAGACCATATAGTCAAATGCCCCTGTAAGTGAGAAGGTGTTTTCTAAAGGGAGGTTAGCTTGACTAGCCAGAAGTCTGCATAAAGACTTTTTTGTTTCTTCTATTTTTCTAGGTAATTATATCATAGTGCTCCTAGCACCTCCTCATTTCTGTCTCTAGCATTTTATGGTGCAATAATATAAACCTAGATCTTGTTGATATTTACAATTAGGTAACCTGAAGACAGCACTGCTAAGTGGAGGTGGCCTGCCTTTTTTCGAATCCAGGTGCTCCACTTACCAGCCGAATAACCTTGACAGTCACATTGGCCCTCTAAACCTCAGTTTCCTGATATATGAAGTGGGATAAATAATACTGACAGCACTTACTCATAGGTTGCAAGACTTCACTGAGGTTATTAATAAGAGCTAGGATAGTACAGGAAATGCAGTAAAGACTTGAGAAACTCTTGCCCTTACTAAAACAAAATAAAAATTTTCTCACTAAAGTGAGCTTTTATATGCCAATTATTCCTCAGTAAAGCTGTTAATAAAAGTGAGGGAAGAAAAATTTAAGTAAAAATTGTCTGACCAAAAGAAAACACTAAGCTTGACTCCCAAAAATTCTGAGATTTTTTTCAAAGGAAGATAAAGTTCTGGGAAAGACGGACAGAAGGTCTGTGCTTCCTTCACCACTTTATGGAAGAAGGAGTGTCTGGGGAAAACATGAATTGGGGTCATAAAGTGTCCTTTGTGATAAATTCGAATCACTGCTTTACTGTGTTTTACCTGGGTTAGCACCATCCAAAAGGTAGCCATTAGCCCCATGTGGCTATTGAGCACTTGATATGTAGCTAATCTGAAGTGAGATGTGGTATCAGTATGAAATATACATCAGATCTGAACATTTATTATAAAAATAAGTAAAATAATTTATTTGAAATTTTAAGGTATTGACTGCATGTTGGAAGTGATAATACTTTGGATTTTTTTTTTTTTTTTTTTTTTTTTTTGCAGTACGCGGGCCTCCCACTGTTGTGGCCTCTCCCGTTGCGGAGCACAGGCTC
>NW_020175403.1:565381-608786 GCF_003031525.2 Neophocaena asiaeorientalis asiaeorientalis
CCCGTGTCCCCTGCATCGGCAGGCGGACTCTCAACCACTGCGCCACCAGGGAAGCCCTACTTTGGATATTTTTAAAGGAACTATATTAACAAAAATTAATTTTACCTGCCTTTTTAAAAGCTTTTTTCTAAATGTGGCTGCTGAAAATTTAAAAAATTATATATTTAGATTGAATTATATTTCTATAGGACAGTGCTATGACCCAGATACACTTATGCCTTTTCTTTTTGACCCAGGGATACACAGGAAGGACATAACTTCTGGAAGAAATGATACTGAGGCAGGTTACTTTTTTTTTTTTTTGCGGTACGCGGGCTTCTCACTGCTGTGGCCTCTCCCGTTGCGGAGCACAGGCTCCGGACGCGCAGGCTCAGCGGCCATGGCTCACGGGTGCAGCCGCTCCGCGGCATGTGGGATCTTCCCGGACCGGGGCACGAACCCGTGTCCCCTGCATTGGCAGGCGGACTCTCAACCACTGCGCCACCAGGGAAGCCCCAAGGCAGGTTACATTTTTAATGTCAGAGTATTCCCATTAAATTTGTAAAATTTTTATATATCCAATTCTCAGAAGAGTAAACTCTGGATTTAGATATTATCGCTTGAAATATAGACACCATCATTGACTATCTGTATGATCTTGAACAAGTGTCTGAATCTCAGCTTTTTCCCCTCCCCCTCCAACCATAGGGGTGATATTATTACCTAGGTCCAGAATCTCAGATGTTCAAGAATACATTCTTTTACCTTTCCATAACTGAAATTAATTTCTATTATGAATGCTCAGTCCATCTATTGGTGAAAACAATCTCAGTCCTTTCAGGGTTCATGTTCCCCCATATATAAAAATGCACCCTTTCCTCTAAGTAGTACACAGGTAAGGGAGGAAGAGCATATGATCAGCTGGGTCATTCTCTTGCCTGTCTGGGGCTTAGATATCAAAGTTGCTGTTTCTTCCTCATCCCAATTGTAAGGGCTCTTCAGGCACCCTAGTTTTCTCTTCCGTGTAGACACACTTTAGGGTTTATGGAAAACAATCATCCAGTTACAAAACCTACCTTCTAGGTACATTAACAGGAATAAACAAGATGATCCATGTAAAGTGTTTAGCACAATGCCTAAACAAATTAAGCACCTAGTAAAGGTAATTATTATTATTAATATTGTTGATGCTGTTGCTCTTGTTCTCAGCCAGTGCATGTTGGGTTTCCAGAGATCTGGTTGCCAGAAAAGAGGTGGGTGAGGTTACCATTTTCTTTTGCTCCTTTTTTAGTATTGAGAGTGAGGAGAGAAACTGGATACACTGGGGGTAAACAAAGCAAAACAAAACATTGGTCTCCAGTTACTCTTTGTGCTGTTCAAGAGATTAGCAGCTAGGACTGGTGCTGGGAAGACACGTGAGCATGTGTTTGTAGTGGATTAAAAACTGTAGATCTTCTAAAGTTGAAGGGAATCATTTAATGGTAGAAATAACAATGGCATAAATAGTTATTAAGCATCTCTGACATGCCAAGAATGTGATAAGTGATGTGGAGGATACAAAGGATGTGAAAGTCATAGTCCATGCATTTGAAGAATTTATAGTTGCATAAATGAAAAATACGTATTGAATTTCTAAAATGAGAGATGATAATGGGTTGGAAGGCTGACCATTTCTGCATGGTTTCATATAGTGATGACACTTTGGTGGGGATGTCAAAACTCAGGGCTAATGATAAAACTTTGGATAAAGAAACTCAATTTGTTAGTGTACTTTGAGCTAATAGAGATGTCAGAAACTTATTCTTTCTAACCAAACTCAAAGGAAGCTAATGGATAATTAGAATGTTGATGTATTAATGTACAGTGGGGAATATTCTTTTCAAGTGAGGAGAATGCTTGTGTAAAATTTACTGATGGCTAATATCCAGTAGAAGATAAAATGAATTTTTTTTCAATTCATTAATATTCATTTTATTGATACATTCATTTTGTCATCTGGTTGGTACTAGATGACACTAAAGTTTTACTTTAAATGTATAACAGAATTCTTTCACATCAAAAGTTTTATCTACTAATTACACTTTTAAATATGCAGATTGAGAAGAGACTTCTCATGTTAAGATTTTAATAGTTAAAATATCACAGATCAACATGAGGGAAGCCAGTGTTTTGCAAGAGGATGGTTTGAAAACCGCTGCTACAAATTTGAATGCCTTCTTATCTTGGTGCTTGTCTTATGCACTTGCATTTATTAAGGGGTTAAGACTTGATCTAATCTTTGAATGAGGTGTTAGATTTGGATTAGAATAAAAATAGGGCATAAAACCTGGAGAGTGAGTAAAGTGTAGGAGAAAGATGTGCAGACAGACCTTTACTAGAATGCAGAGGATAATCAAGTTAGACTAAAGAGAGAATGTGTTTTTTGGAGACTAGATTTGATAGGCAACATGACCCTACTGTATCATATTAAATTGCACAGTGGATGAGAGTATGATATTTGTTGGAAAAACCTAAACTAAAAGGCTTATAAATCTCTTAACAAGAATATTGGTCTATGTGTCTGTTTTTGTGCCAGTAACATACTGTTTTGATTACTGTAGCTTTATAGTATAGTCTGAAGTCAGGGAGCATTATTCCTCCAGGTTTGTTCTTCTTTCTCAAGATTGTTTTGGCTATTTGGTGTCATTTGAGAGATTATCATACTAAGTGAAGTAAGGCAGACAGAGAAAGACCAATATCATATGATATCACTTATATGTGGAATCTAAAAAAATGATACATATGAACTTATTTACAAAACAGAAATAGATTCACAGACATAGAAAACAAACTTATGGTTACCAAAGGGGAAGGAGGGTGAGGGATAAATTAGGAGTTTGGGATTAACATATATGTATTGCTGTATATAAAATAGGTAAACAACAAGGCCTTACTGTATAGCACAGGGAACTATATTCAAAACTTATAATAAACCATAATGGAATAGAATCTAAAAAAGAATATATATATATATACACACACACACACAGACATATATATGTATACAATGGAAGCACTTTTCTGTACACCTGAAAATAACACAACATTGTAAATCAACTATACTTCAATTAAAAAAAAGAATATTGAAATTTGGAGTGATAACTTCCACTTAACAATTGGATGTTGCTAAGATGCTAAGTATGACATATCATGTAATAAAATTTATTTGAATTTTTCTACTCCATGAATTTCATTTTCAAAATGTTAACGATTTGGATGATAAAGGGGGCTTACTTTGTATTTACCTTCTGTCAGCACTTGTTAAAAGTCACTTTACAAGCAGTTCTTTGAAACATTATTTGGAGAATCAGCTATTCTGAACTATGATGTGAACTATGAATGTGTCTGGTTTTAAACCACCTTTGCCTCTCAAAGCTGTTTTTTTAGATGATAATTTAATAGATAGGCTCTTTGAGGCAAAAAGTAGCATAACACATATAATGCAGTGTTATTATCAAAGCTTCTTTCAATATTTCTTCCCCTATCTCCACTAAATCTTATTTAATAACATCAAATTGAGTTATAGAATATATTAGAACTGTAAGGGATCTTGCTTCACATGGTTGCAATCTCTTTGTTTCTCTGGAATCCTCTAAGATATTTGTTGGAAAAACCTAAACTAAAAGGCTTATAAATCTCTTAACAAGAATATTGGTCTATGTGTCTGTTTTTGTGCCAGTAACATACTGTTTTGATTACTGTAGCTTTATAGTATAGTCTGAAGTCAGGGAGCATTATTCCTCCAGGTTTGTTCTTCTTTCTCAAGATTGTTTTGGCTATTTGGTGTCATTTGAGAGATTATCATACTAAGTGAAGTAAGGCAGACAGAGAAAGACCAATATCATATGATATCACTTATATGTGGAATCTAAAAAAATGATACATATGAACTTATTTACAAAACAGAAATAGATTCACAGACATAGAAAACAAACTTATGGTTACCAAAGGGGAAGGAGGGTGAGGGATAAATTAGGAGTTTGGGATTAACATATATGTATTGCTGTATATAAAATAGGTAAACAACAAGGCCTTACTGTATAGCACAGGGAACTATATTCAAAACTTATAATAAACCATAATGGAATAGAATCTAAAAAAGAATATATATATATATACACACACACACACAGACATATATATGTATACAATGGAAGCACTTTTCTGTACACCTGAAAATAACACAACATTGTAAATCAACTATACTTCAATTAAAAAAAAGAATATTGAAATTTGGAGTGATAACTTCCACTTAACAATTGGATGTTGCTAAGATGCTAAGTATGACATATCATGTAATAAAATTTATTTGAATTTTTCTACTCCATGAATTTCATTTTCAAAATGTTAACGATTTGGATGATAAAGGGGGCTTACTTTGTATTTACCTTCTGTCAGCACTTGTTAAAAGTCACTTTACAAGCAGTTCTTTGAAACATTATTTGGAGAATCAGCTATTCTGAACTATGATGTGAACTATGAATGTGTCTGGTTTTAAACCACCTTTGCCTCTCAAAGCTGTTTTTTTAGATGATAATTTAATAGATAGGCTCTTTGAGGCAAAAAGTAGCATAACACATATAATGCAGTGTTATTATCAAAGCTTCTTTCAATATTTCTTCCCCTATCTCCACTAAATCTTATTTAATAACATCAAATTGAGTTATAGAATATATTAGAACTGTAAGGGATCTTGCTTCACATGGTTGCAATCTCTTTGTTTCTCTGGAATCCTCTAAGGGATTGGAGGAAATATAATTCATAGTAGTCTTTTTTTTCTAGGTGGTTCCTAGGGACTAGCCCAACCTTATAACCTGGCCAAGATTGCAACGTTCTGCTCTGTATCTACAGTCAAGCCTTCTTGTGTTCTTCTGACATCTTGTTTGCTTCACATGGTGAAGCAAAACATGCTTTCTTTATTTGATCCCTTTTTGTTAATTTTGATACTCAGTTTCATAGCATTTATCCTCCCACAAATGAATAGAATATGGCAAATTTATTTTTGTATCATGAATTTGGTGAATGTAGCAATGCTAGTTCCCACCTTCACTGTGTATTCATCAGTGAGATGCTTAATTGGGTGTGTTGACTTGGCTAGGCCACAGTATCCAGATGTTCAATGTTCAATAGATAAAACACTAGTCTAGATGTTGCTGTGAAGGTATTTTATGATAAGATTAACATATAAATCAGTAGACTTTGGGGAAAGCAAATTACTCTCCCATAATGTGGGTGGCCCTCACCTCATCACAGTTGAAGGCCTTAAGAGAAAAAGACCAACTTCCCTGAGGAAGAGGGAATTCTGCCTGCAGGCTGCCTTCAGGCTCAAGCTGCAACATCACCTCTTTATTGGGTCTGCAGCATGCAGACCTAGACTGGCACAAATCAAGTCTTGCAGATTTTGTGCTTGCCAGCCTCCATAATTGTGTGATACAATTTCTTTTCTTTTTTTCTTTTTTTTAACATCTTTATTTCAGTATAATGCTTTACAATGGTGTGTTAGTTTCTGCTGTGTAACAAAGTGAATCAGCTATATGTATACATATATCCCCATATCTCCTCCCTCTTGTGTCTCCCTCCCACCCTCCCTATCCCACCCTCCCTATCCCACCCCTTTAGGTGGACACAAAGCATAGAGCTGATCTCCCTGTGCTATGCGGCTGCTTCCCACTAGCTATCTATTTTACATTTGGTAGTGTATGTGTCCATACCACTCTCTCACTTTGTCCCAGCTTACCCTTCCCCCTGCCCCGTGTCCTCAAGTCCATTCTCTACATCTGTGTTTTTATCCCTGTCCTGCCCCTAGGTTCTTCAGAACCACTTTTTTTTTTTTAGGTTCCATATATATGTGGAATATGAGGAATATAAATTCCTCTCTGTCATTCCCTATCTATCTATCTACCTATTTATTTATGTAGATCTAGATCTATAGTTTCTCAGGAGAATCCTGACTAATATAATCAGTCAATCAGGATTAAGGCTCTACTTCTGGCCAAAATTCATTTAAAATCCTAGAGTTAGAGTTTAAAGTGAACGTGAAAGACTAGAGTCACATTTTGTAGATGAATGAATCAGTCTTCATAAGTAAAGAGAAGAAAGATAGAAGTCCAAAAACAAGGAAATAATTTACTCAATGATTTTATTTTTGTCCAGTAGCTCAATCCTTCAAATAGAAGGGGATTTCACTGTATCAGAGATTAGTTACCATTGGGAGCGGATCCAGGTTTTGCTCGTATAGTTTAGGGAGCTGTATTTAAGAAGAGAATATAAAAGTACTACTACCAAATTAGGTATGGAAGTGAATATTTAGGTTGAGAAGAGGAATCACAACAATTTACAAAAGTTTAAAAGCTGAAAAATACTGCAAACATAACAAAATCCACAAAGAAAACGTACACTTTTTATTAACTAATTGCCTGATATACCTGTACATTACTCCCGCCCAGTAGTTTTTTTTGTGTGTGTGGTACGCGGGCCTCTCACTGTTGTGGCCTCTCCCGTTGCGGAGCACAGGCTTTGGACGCGCAGGCTCAGCGGCCATGCCTCACGGGCCCAGCCGCTCCGCGGCATGTGGGATCTTCCCGGACCGGGGCACGAACCTGTGTCCCCTGCATCGGCAGGCGGACTCTCAATCAATGCGCCACCATGGAAGCCCCACCCCAGTAGTTTTTTGGTGTATATTATTGATTATCATTTGAGAATATACAGATAATTTAGTCCATAAATTCCACACTACCAACAAACTTCCATGCCAGACACTGTAAGATACATTCACATGGAGATGGGACTTTGACTTGCACCTTCCTGTCATGATGGGTGAACATACCTAGTCTTTATTGGAAAGACTTTATTGAAAGTCTTTCCTTTCCTGAGATGGCTGGTAATCACTTAACTATACATCCATGTGATTGTAAGCCATATAAATATATCCTGCAAAGCTCAAACTAAATGTGTCCATACTTACCTCTCCTTACCAGAGTCTAAAAACCCCACAGCCACTCCTTCACCACCCAACTCAAGGGGACATGTGATGGAAGGGAATTCAGAGAAAGAGACAAAGGACCTTAAGATAAGGTATCCTCATTTTGTGATTTTTACAGAAACATACAATTATGTGAACACGACCTTGGAAGGGCCCTGGGTGAATGAGAGCCCCAAAGTTTAAGCCTCTGGCTACCATGGTTACGTGAAAGTCTTCTCTTTTCCCACTTCCAAATAAGTTTTCAAAGAATCACTTATTCATGTAAATTTATTAATATGTTTTTGTGCTACTGGGATTAATGTGTGAAATTTTCCATAATTAACTGTAAATATTTATACTGTGAATTTGGGAGCTACATATGAATGGGAAATGAAATATCTTTAAATCATAAATTTACAATGAAGGTATTAGAACAGTGTAATTGAATCTTGTTTATAATTATAGTAGATGTACAATAATAGCTGTTTTTTTTTTTTTAATGGCCTTTTTTTTTTTATCCCCAGAAGGGCAGAGGGAAGGAACAAGAAAAAAGTAAAACAGACCAGCTTTTATCATGGGAGGCTGACTTCAAAATCAAAATATGTTCTGGAGCCATTCATAGTTAGAACTGATTTCAAAATAAAATTACCATTGGCTTTCAAGTGGAAATTACAGGGAGAAAATGTTAATAAAAATGTAATGGTTATAATGGCAACTCTAATGATGATGATGTTATGTACGTGTGGTTAGATGAATGATTATATAATCTGTGACACTTTTTTTTTTAGTCCATAGAGGTAGATTAAAATTGGTACTTATGGGATCATAATTTATTCACATCTCCCTAGCTCATTAAAATTACTTTGTCATTATGTCTAAATTCTCATCTTGTGATAGGGCCACGCACATAACGGCACAGAGAATTGGACTGACGGGAACTTTCAGTCAGTTCCAATTCTGCTTTAATTATTCATGGGACTAAAGACTCTCTCTATAAAATCAGTTATTTGGCATCTTCTCATTGATTCTGAAAGAGGTTTATACATGAATATGCAAAGGAATCTGTGGCAGGCTGGTGCATTGGTGGCCTCTCAATGCTAAAGCCTTTGCGTAGCCCCTTCCACAAGGACTCTGGGCATGACCTCCTAACTGGCTGTAGTCAAAGGACATTAACAAATGTGACATAAGCAAGGCTTGTTGAGAGCATACACATTCAAGTTGTCCTCTTAGAAAACTCCATCATGGAACACAGATATCATAGCGTGAGGAAGTCCAGGCTATGTTGCTATAGAGAGAGCCTTGTGGAATGGTCATGGAGGATGAGACACCAATTCTTCTGGGTGAAAGAAAACCAAGGTGCCCTAGACAAGTTTCCAGTTGAATGTCACCATATAAGAGACCTCAGGTGACACTACAAAGACTAGAAGCACACAATCAACCCACAAAAAATGTGAAAATAGTACATCATTGTAGTTTTTTTTTTTTTAACATTGTTATTGGAGTATAATTGCTCTACAATGGTGTGTTAGTTTTTGCTTCATAACAAAGTGAATCAGCCATACATATACATATATCACCATATCTCATCCCTTTTGCATCTCCCTCCCACTCTCCCTATCCCACCCCTCTAGGTGGTCACAAAGCCCTGAGCTGATCTCCCTGTGCTATGTGGCTGCTTCCCACTAGCTGTCAGTTTTGCATTTGGTAGTGTATATATGTCCGTGCCACTCTCTCACTTCGTCCCAGCTTACCCTTCACCCTCCCCATGTCCTCAAGTCCATTCTCTACATCTGCATCTTTATTCCTGTCCTGCCCCTAGGTTCTTCAAAACCCCTTTTTTTTTTTTTTGGATTCCATACATATGTGTTAGCATACAGTATTTGTTTTTCTCTTTCTGACTTCCTTCACTCTGTATGACAGACTCTAGGTCCATCCACCTCACTACAAATAACTCAATTTCCTCTCTTTTTATGGCTGAGTAATGTTCCATTATATATATATGTGCCACATATTCTTTATCCATTCATCTGTTGATGGACACTTATGTTGCTTCCATGTCCTGGCTATAGTAAATAGAGCTGCAATGAACATTGTGGTACATGACTCTTTTTGAATTATGGTTTTCTCAGGGTATATGCCCAGTAGTGGGATTGTTGGGTCGTATGGTAGTTCTATTTGTAGTTTTTTAAGGAACCTCCATACTGTTCTCCATAGTGGCTGTATCAATTTACATTCCCACCAACAGTGCAAGAGGGTTCCCTTTTCTCCACACCCTCTCCAGCATTTATTGTTTGTAGATTTTTGGATGATGGCCATTCTGACTGGTGTGAGCTGATACCTCATTGTAGTTTTGATTTGCATTTCTCTAATGATTAGTGATGTTGAGCATCCTTTCATTTGTTTGTTGGTGATCTGTAAATCTTCTTTGGAGAAATGTCTGTTTAGACCTTCTACCTATTTTTGGATTCGGTTATTTGTTTCTTTGAGCTGCATGAGCTGCTGTAAATTTTGGAGATTAATCCTTTGTCAGTTGCTTCGTTTGCAAATATTTTCTCCCATTCTGAGGGTTGTCTTTTTTATGGTTTCCTTTGCCGTGCAAAAGCTTTTAAGTTTCATTAGGTCCCATTTGTTTATTTCTGTTTTTATTTCCATTTCTCTGGGAAGTGGGTCAAAAAGGATCTTGCTGTGATTTATGTCATAGAGCGTTCTGCCTCTGTTTTCCTCTAAGAGTTTGATAGTGTCTGGCCTTACATTTAGGTCTCTAATCCATTTTGAGTTTATTTTTGTGTATGATGTTAGGGAGGGCTCTAATTTCATTCTTTTACATGTAGCTTTCCAGTTTTCCCAGCACCACTTATTGAAGAGGCTGTCTTTTCTCCATTGTATATTCTTGCCTCCTTTATCAAAAATAAGGTGACCATATGTGTATGGGTTTATCTCTGGGCTTTCTATCCTGTTCCATTTGTCTGTATTTCTGTTTTTGTGCCAGTACCATACTGTCCTGATTACTGTAGCTTTGTGGTATAGTTTGAAGTCTGGGAGCCTGATTCCTCCAGCTCCGTTTTTCGTTCTTAAATTGCTTTGGCTATTCGGGGTCTTTTGTGTTTCCATACAAATGGTGAATTTTTTTGTTCTAGTTCTGTGAAAAATGCCATTGGTAATTTGATAGGGATTGCATTGAATCTATAGATTGCTTTGGGTAGTATAATCATTTTCACAATGTTGATTCTTCCAATCCAAGAACACGGTATATCTCTCCATCTGTTTGTATCATCTTTAATTTCTTTCATCACTGTCTTATAGTTTTTGGCATACAGGTCTTTTGTCTGCTTAGGTACGTTTATTCCTAGGTATTTTATTCTTTTTGTTGCAATGGTAAATGGGAGTGATTCCTAAATTTCTATTTCAGAATTTTCATCATTAGTATATAGGAATGCAAGGGATTTCTGTGCATTAATTTTGTATCCTGCTACTCTACCAAATTCATTGATTAACTCTAGTAGTTTTCTGGTAACATCTTTAGGATTCTTTATGTATAGTGTCATGTCATCTGCAAACAGTGACAACTTTACTTCTTTTCCAATTTGGATTCCTTTCACTTCTTTTTCTTCCCTGATTGCTGTGGTTAAAACTTCCAAAACTATGTTGAATATTAGTGGTGATAGTGGGCAGCCTTGTCTTGTTCCTGATCTTAGAGGAAATGGTTTCAGTTTTTACCATTGAGAATGATGTTGGCTGTGGGTTTGTCATATATGACCTTTATTATGTTGAGGTTAGTTCCCTCTATGACTACTTTCTGAAGGATTTTTATCATAAATCAGTGTTGAATTTTGTTGAAAGCTTTTTCTGCATCTATTGAGATGATCATATGGTTTTTATCCTTCAATTTGTTAATATGGTGTATCACATATGTGTTAACGTCCCCTACTATGATTGTGTTACTGTCAATATCCCCTTTTATGGCTGTTAGCATTTGCCTTATGTATTGAGGTGCTCCTGTGTTGGGTGCATAAATATTTGCAATTGTTATATCTTCTTCTTGTATTGATCCCTTGATCATTATGTAGTGTCCTTCTTTGTCTCTTGTAATAGTCTTTATTTTAAGGTCTATTTTGTCTGATATGAGCATTGCTACTCCAGCTTTCTTTTGATTTCCATTTGCATGGCATATCTTTTTCCATCCCCTCACTTTCAATCTGTACATGTCCCTAGGTCTGAAGTGGGTCTCCTGTAGACAGCATATGTACGGGTCTTGTTTTTGTATACATTCAGCCAGTCTACGTCTTTTGGTTTGACCATTTAATCCATTTACAAATAAGGTAGTTATAGATATGTATGTTCCTATTGCCATTTTCTCAATTATTTTGGGTTTGTTATTGTAGGTCTTTTCCTTCTCTTGTGTTTCCTGCCTAGAGAAGCTCCTGTAGCTTTTGTTGTAAACCTGGTTTGTTGGTGGTGAATTCTGTTAGCTTTTGCTTATCTGTAAAGGTTTTAATTTCTCCGTCGGATCTGAATGAGATCCTTGCTGGGTAGAGTAATCTTGGTTGTAGGTTTCTCCCTTTCATCACTTTAAATATGTTCTGCCAGTCCCTTCTGGCTTGCAGAGTTTCTGCTGAAAGATCAGCTGTTAACATTATGGAGGTTCCCTTGTATGTTATTTGTTGGTTTTCCCTTGCTGCTTTCAATATTTTTTCTTTGTATTTAATTTTTGATAGTTTGATTAATATGTGTCTTGGCATGTTTCTCCTTGGATTTGTCCTGTATGGGAGTGTCTGCACCTCCTGGACTTGATTGACTATTTCCTTTCCCATATTAGGGACGTTTTCAACAATAATCTCTTCAAATATTTTCCCAGTCCCTCTCTTTTCCTCTTCTTCTTTTGGGATGCGTATAATTTGAATGTTGGAGTGTTTAATGTTGTCCCAGAGGTCTCTGAGACTGTCCTCTCTTCATTCTTTTTTCTTTATTCTGGTCTGTGGTAGTTATTTCCCCTACTTTATCTTCCAGGCCACTTATCCATTCTTCTGCCTCAGTTATTCTGCTATTGATTCCTTCTAGAGAATTTTAAATCTCATTTGTTGTGTTGTTCATCATTGTTTATTTGCTTTTTAGTTCCATTGGGTCCTTGTTAAACGTTTCTTGTATTTTCTCCATTCTATTTCCAAGATTTTGGATCATCTTTACTATCATTATTCTGAATTCTTTTTCAGGTATACTGCCTATTTCCTCTTCATTTGTTTGGTCTAGTGGGTTTTTGCCTTGCTCCTTCATCTGCTGTGTGTTTCTGTGTCTTCTCATTTTGCTTAACTTACTGTGTTTGGGGTCTCCTTTTTGCAGGCTGCAGGTTCATATTTCCTGTTGTTTTTGGTGTCTGCCCCCACTGGCTAAGGGTGGTTCAGTGTGTTGTGTAAGCTTCCTGGTGAAGGGCACTGGTGCCTGTGTTCTCGTGCATAAGGCTGGATCTTGTCTTTCTAGTGGGCAGGACCATCACTGTAGTTTTAAACCGGTAAGTGTAGGTTTGTAGAGCAACAGTAGATAATGAAAACAGGACTATAGAAAGATTTTAAATTTATTTTTATGTTTTTAGCCACGCTGTGAGGCTTGTGGGATTTTAGTTCCATGACCAGGGATTGAACCTGGGCCCTCAGCAGTGAGAGCATGGGGTCCTAACCTCTGGACCACCAGGTAATTCCCAAGAAAGATTTTTTAAAACCATCTTACCTGTGTATGAAAATCTAAAAGTGGTTTGAATGAGAATTATAGAGCTGTATTAAGCTGAATGTCCATAAATATGACATTTATTCAGCCCTTTACATATTCAGCCTTATAATTTTAAAAGCAAGTATTTATTAAGTGCTTACTATATGTTAGTCATTATACTAAACAGTTTACATTTATTAATTTTTAAAATCCATACAATAACCCTATGGAGTAAGCACTATATTTGTCCCCATTTTACAGATGAGGAAGCTGAGACTTAAAGACAGTAAGTATTTTGCCTAAAGTTATACAGCTACCATACAGTGCGTGAAAGGTATACGAAAGAATTATAAAATGCAGTCTGTATAAGCAATGTAATGTGCAGTCTGCAGAAAGGTCTACACCCTTGACATTATTAGAAGAAGAGATAATATTTTATCATATTAAACAGTGTGGTATTTGTTAAACAATCTTAGTATTTTGAATCAAATTGACACAGATTTAAATGGTGGCTCTACCACCAGCTTTGTGACCCTAAATAATTTACGTAAACTCTGAGCCTGTTTTCTTATCTATAGCCTGGAAATTAAAAACATCTCTCTTCCATGGTTATTGTGAGTGTAACCTGGGCAGTAGAGCCAGGTTGTATCTACTTCTGTTGATTGTGCTCATCTCTTTCCAAATTGTGTTCAGGGACTTGGCGTTGGTAGCTTACAATCAGTTTTGGTGGGAGTATTAACAGTATGAAAATGTTAAAACCTCATTAGCCAAAGACTTCTAGCCTGTAGTCTGACAAAATCCAATTTACTGACTAATGCACAGCAAGGTAGCACTCTGAGAAACTCTGTTGGAGCCCACCCTGGACAAGGGGGTGGAGAGAATGGCGTTAAGTGTTGGGTTCCTGCCAGAGGATCCTGAGGGTAGGGGAGGTCCATTCTGGTTTGGTTGCTGTTTCTCAGACAAGATTAGGAGGAATGGGGATTAACTAAGGGTTGTGTGCTGCCAAGAGGATAGGAAAGTTTAGCATCTAATTGGAAACAACAAGGGGCATCTGGGAGTGTCATTGGTAAGAAAGCAGCAATCACTCATAAAGGGGATTGTTATGACACTTTACAGCCACATAACCTTGGGAGAAGCAATTTGTTCTGTTAACTTTGCAGCTGACTTTATATGTTTGTCTTTTTAGCTTGTTTAACAGCAAGGCTGCTTTTTGTTTTTCAGTGCAAGTTTATTTTTACTCTTACTGTCTCAGAAAGTCTTTCAGAAATCAGCAAACACTACAAATCAGGGCTTTTAATTTTTCTTGGAACCCCAGTTGTTAAACGTTTACTAGTGTATCACTACTTGTTTGTTCTCATATTTCTGTCCTTGTGAGAGATTCGTCTCCATTTAAAACTCAATGAACACAGTCAAGTCCCTAATGTATAAAAGTCTAATATCCTCCCCAGGTATTTCTTAGAATCCTCAGGGAATGCTTTGTTTCACAAATCCAGCCTTAAGTATCTATCTTTGGATTATTTACTCATTTCAGGGTTTCCCTGAGAGTGTGTGAAGATTCTTGTCATAACTGCCTGGCTAAAAAGTGCTTAACAAAACATTTCCTCTCAGAACATAGAAAGCCTTTCTTCCAAGAAAAACAATTCTGTTTTTCACTTTTGTTTATAAAAGTTTCTTAAAATCACTAAAAAATTCCAGATTTTCTAGCTTCAACAAATTGGCACAGTGACAATATATGTGAAAATGGGAACGATTGGGTTCTGCTCCTCTGCTTTTGTCCTCCTACTTCTCTAACTGTACAAAGTGAATACATGTTAGTCCACCTGGGTAATATTTTAGGTAATATTGTTGGGGAAATGACCATATATTTACCCATGAAGTGCATTTGTTTGAAGATGTAAATGCAATTTTAAGGCAAAATATGAACATCTACTAGAGAACTTTTCAAGCATGATGTTTCAAAATGTGAAATTATTCCTGTTCTTTTCCTCTAAAATATTATATTTTGGAAGGAATACAAGTTGTCTCTATAACGGATGGAAACTAAGGTAAAGAGGAACTATGACTCAAAATGAGAGATGCACAGACTACTGGAGTTGAGAGGGATCTTAGAGATCATCTTAAAATATTTGGATTTAAAGCTGCTTGAGAATCTGAAGCTGTGGATCTTCTTCCCAGAAAAATACCTATGCCCTAGCGTGTGCATATGTACATACCACCATCACAGAATTTCAGTGTTCTTTGATCCCTTCCAAGCCCAACAATGTATTCCAATCTAAGGGGAACATCTGGATCTAGTCTGTCCATTTTCCTTTCTTTTATTCAAAAAGTTATCAAGCCAAGGTGACATTCTGAAGTAGTAATAGGTCTAGGATTACAGATTACAAGCAATAACTCTTGCCTTAATTGTCGGCCACCCATGTCTTCTCTAAACTCCTTTTTCCTCTACCACCATCTGGAGGTGACTTATTTACTCAGGTTCTAAGTCTGGTGACTGAAAATGAGTTTGAATAGGCCATACAGTATGGTGGTTCAAAGTACAGGCTTTGGAGTTGGGGCAGCCTAGGCTCAAGGCATGGTTTTGCTACAGACTTTAGGTACAGTTCAACCTTTCTAAGCTTCAATTTCTTCACTGTAATATGGGGAATATAATCGAAGAATCGTAAAGATGAAATGAAGATAATATGTATGAAGTACTTAGTTTTTCTGTCCTCAAAAATTGGAGAGACGGAGGCACAGAGAACCACAACTCACTGGAGCAGAAACCCATGAGCAAAAACCTCCATGGGGATCAGTATGGGCTGAGAAAACCTAAACCGTAACTGACAAGTTGCTGGAGGCCCAGACAAAGCTGAGAGCTATGGCCTCCAGAGGGGCATGGCCACACTTCTGTGAGATTTGCCTCCAAAAGCTCTACCAGGTTCTCACAGTGAAATTAAAGAAAAATCCCATTTTGAAACATACCATATCATTCCATTCTTCTTAACAAGGCCTGCCCTGTAACCTTAATTCTCTACTGGATCTAAGAAGAGTTGATTTTCAGTTGGTTCAGCTTCACGCTTGCTGTTATGATGGAGTGATGACCTCAAGCTTTTTACATGCTGTACCGTAAACCAGAAGCCCTATACAAGTCTTTTTGTGGACATGTTTTTATTTCTCTTGGGTAAATACTTAGAAGTAGAATTGCTTCTTTTTAGTGTTTCTTTCGTTAGCAATGAAGAATTATGACTACATTCAAGTACTATATTTCATGTTTTTCTTCAAATCCATCAAGTAAATGTGAATGTATGTTTGGACAATGGTTCTTTAAAAAACATGGCACTGTGTTGCTGTCAGCTTTGAGATGTGCTGCTAGAAATTTACTATTGTAGAGAGAAGTTCTCACCAAAGAAACTTTACTGAATTTTTTTTTTTTATGCTTTATCAAGAAAACCCTTCTGTCCTTGGTGATATGCTAGTCATTACTGGGGGTTGTTTCTCCCTGCCCCTCCATGTCTATCCTTCCAAGAAGGGTAGAGAAGTCTTAGGGTCCTAAGATCTGGGCTTTGACTGTAGTATATAAAGGGAGTTACTAGGAGCAGAGATTGAACCCATCTAGCACCTCAGCCCTAGGCTGATGAGCAGGTCAGGGTACCCCACCACATAGATATGAGTGCAGCATCCTGCCTAAACACCACAGGGGATATTTCCAGGACCCTGGTAAAGCTCTAGGGAATACCTGAAAACTGATGGGGCTGGGGGAGGGCCTCAATAACCCATGATTTAGGGATAGGATTGGGGCCTACGTTTGCATCCAAGCTGGTGACAAAGGGGAGATATGCCTGTTACAAAAGTAGTAATGATAAATAAAACAAATGTAGCAAATTATTTATATTAGAAAAGTTAACCTTATATTAACATTATTCAAGTTATCATTTTAATGTCACTTTTACTTGTTTTTATTCTACTATTTTTCTGAGAAGAAGAGGTGTAGATCAGAGTGTCTTTGGGGATAATTTTGAATATTCATTAATGAGAATTTTTATATTTTGCAGTTTTGTTTGCATAATAATCTAAAATTTTAATATAAGCAAAAATAAATATAATCTGGATCATCTGTTGAACATTTACAACTGAGAATGGCTCCATGATTCCTGTGGAGTGTGCATTTATGTTTATGACTTACATTTTATCCAGTGAAGGCCAAATGACATTGTGATGTGCTGTATGGATTGCATTTTCAGACTAGCTTAAGTTGAGAAAACTGACTAGAGAATTGAATCTTCTATGGCATGTGATAGTATCATAATAACATTGCAAAAAGTAATATAAATATCTCTAAGTTATTCACCCACCCAACTTGGAGAATTCTGTTAGTATTAAGAGTAATATAAAAAAGGCTTTTTAATTAAATAGAGCTTTTTACTTTTCAGTGTTGAATGTTGGCTAATGGTAACTGATTGATTCATCAAAAAATGATGGATAGTTTAAATGAAATATATTATTAAAAATAATGGCAGAGCACAGAGGGTTTTTAGGGCAGTGAAAATAATCTGTATGATACTAAAATGATGGATATATGTCATTATACATCTGTCTAAGCCCACAGAATATACAACACCAAGAGTGAAACTTAGGGTAAACTATGGAGTTTGGGTGATTATGATATGTCAGTGTATTAATAGATTCATCCTTGGTAAGAAATGTCCCATTCTGGTGAGTAATGTTGACAATGGCAGAGGCTATGCATGTGTGGGGACAGGAGGTATATGAGAAATCTCTGTACTTCCCTCCTAATTTTGTTGTAAACCTAAAACTGGTCTAAAAAAAAAAGTATTAAAATAAGTTTAAATCCCCCCTCCCCAAATGAGGGATCATCATGCTTAAAATAAGAAGAATCAAGTTGAACATTAGTTATCTATTGCTGCATAACAAATTACCACAAACTTAGTGACTTTAAACAACCCATATTATTGTCTCAGAGTTTCTATGGGTTGGGAGTCTGAGCATGTCTTTGAGGTGTCCTCTGCTTAGGGTTTCACAAGGCTTTAGTCAGGGCTTCTATGCTTGTCTATGTTCTCATCTGAAGGCTTGAGTGGGGAAGAGTCTGCTTCCAGGCTCTTGCAGGTTGTACACAGAGTTCATTTAATTGCAACTGTGGGAGTCACGGCAACTCGCTTCTTTGAAGTCAGCAGTAGAGACAAAGAATCTCTAGCAATATGGACTCCTATATGACGTACTATAATTGTGGGAGTGACAGCCCATCACTTTTGCTACATTCTGTTGGTTAGAAGAGAGTTACAGGTCCCACAACAATCAAGGGGAGGGGATTATACAAGGATGTAAATATCAGGAGGCAAGTATCTGAGGCCGCTTACAAGACTGTCTAGCCCACAATAAATGAAGTGTAAGACTTGTAAATAATCTACTATTAACCCCAACAGTTGTCAATTATGTTCAACAAAGCAATGTCATCTATCATACAAAACTGATATAATTAATAATGAAAATAGTTTCACAGTGGTAAATCAGGATAGTTTTTCTTCTTTAAAGAGGAATCTATAAATTACCTAGCATACCCTGAAGAAACCATTGTTTTCTTCAGAAGGAACAGTTCTGTTATCAGGATGGTCTATATAGTTATTCTTTAACACCTATATAAAAGTATTAGCTCCCTATGGCTGCTGTAACAGCCAAGTATGACCAACTTGGTGGCTTAACAACCAAGTATGACCAACTTGGTGGCTTAAAACAACAGGAATTTATTCTCTCAAAGTCCTGGAAGGAGGCTGGAAATCTGAAAAGAAGGTGTCAGTAGGGCTGTGCTCTCTCTGAAGGCTCTAGCGTAGGATCCTTCCTTACCTCCTCCTAGATTCTGGTGGTTGCTGGAAATCCTTGGCATCCCTTGGCTTATAGATGCATTGCTCCAATCTCTGCCTCTTTTGTCACCTAGCATTTTCCCTGGGTGTCTCTGTGTATCTTCTTTTCCTGCGAGGACACTGGTCACATTGGATTAAGGGGCCACTCTACTACAGTATGACCTAAATTTAACATCACTAAATTCATCTGTAACAACCTTAGTTCTAAATAAGGTCATATTCTGAGGTGCTGGGAAGGATATGAAGGAGGGCACTATTAAACTCAGATAACCCCTCTAGTTTAGTAGCACCATGTGGTAGACAGTTTTGAAATAACTGTCCATGATCCCCACCTCCTTTTATTCACTTCCTGTATAAGCCACTCATCTTTTGTGTGAGCTGGATCTAGTGGCTTTCTTCTAATACATAGAATAGTCAAAAGAGATGGGATGTCATTCTGAGATTAGTAAAGTAAAAGTGATCTCCGTCTTGCTTGTGAACTCTTTGGTTCTACCCTCAGCTTACTCTGATGAAGCAAGCTGTCATGTTGTGAGCGACCCCATGGAGACGCCTGTGTGGTAAAGAAGTGACGGTGGCATATGGTCAACAGTCAGTGAGAAACTGAGGCCCTTAACCCACCAACCAGAGAGGAATTGAATCCTGCCAACAGCCAGTGGAGTGAGCTTAGAAATAGTTCCACTACCAGTCAGATTTTAAGATGACTGTAAACCCAGCTGACCGTTTGACTGCAGCCTCCAGAGATGATCCTCTTGAGAGGTCCAGAGCCGAGGGTCCAGTTAAGATATGCCTAGATTCCTAACCTGGAGCAACAGTGAGATAATACTATTGTTTTATGGCAGTACATTAGCCAATAATTTGTTACATTTCAACAGATAACAAATATTCACCTTTTAAGTTTTTCTTCTGTATCATTCTCAACAAATATTACAAAACTTGAGGATAAGTTTTGCATTTTCTTTTATTTAAAAAAAGTCAAGCAAGTACAGTCTAGTGTAGCTTAATATAGCATAGTACTAACAGTGTCACTGTAAACTTTCTATGGATGATATAATACTGTCAGTGAAATTCTTGCCTGCTATGAACTCTGAAGAAAATCTTAGAGATTTGATCATTAAGGTTTAATTAGAGTTGATGGGATGAATTATTATATCAACAACATAATTATGCTGCGTGTTTGTTTTTAACTGAAGCGCTGGTGATTTTGTTCTGGACCTTTGAAATAAATGGAAATTTATTTTGGTTTGGCAGTTTAGATTAGTTGGATATGGTTTTATTATTTTCTTCTGAAGGTTGGGTTTATAATGATAAGGCAGTTAGCCATTTGACATACCACTTTCCTGTTTCTGTTTATTCTGAAAGAACTAGAAAAGCTAATTTTTTAGCCAAGAAAAATAAATATTTCTGGGGGCTTCCCTGGTGGCGCAGTGGTTGAGAATCTGCCTGCTAATGCAGGGGACACGGGTTCGAGCCCTGGTCTGGGAGGATCCCACATGCCACGGAGCAACTAGGCCCATGAGCCACAACTACTGAGCCTGTGCGTCTGGAGCCTGTGCTCCGCAACGAGAGGCTGCGATAGTGAGAGGCCCGCGCACCGCGATGAAAAGTGGCCCCCGCTTGCCACAACTAGAGAAAGCCCTCACACAGAAACAAAGACCCAACACAGCAAAAATCAATAAATTAATTAATAAACTCCTCCCCCCAACATCTTCTTTAATATATATATATATATATATTTCCGGCTTTAGCCCAAAGGCTACATAAACCAGCAGCATAAAGCCTTGAGAAAAGGAGAAATGGGTATAAATGAGCTCCATTTTCATTGTCTTTAATTATTCCATTGATATTAATACCTTTGAAAGTATACACAATGGTAATGAATATGGTGGGATACAAGGATGTTGAAAAAAATTTTAAAGAAATTTTATTGTAATTTTCCATTAATTAGATCATTAAAACTAACTGTGCTATCAATTTTCCATTTAAGTAATAAAGCATTGATTATTTAATTTTGAAAAATTTTAAGCATTTCTTTGGCCAATTAATTCAGATTTTTATAAATAGTTTATTCTGAACATCTCTTTAAACAAGCCTGTGCAACATTATTAGCTCAATTACCTGGTTTAGTATTGAACTTGAATAGATTATCAACCCAAGGATTGGGGTCTTTTTTTCTTGCTTTAAGTCTCCAAGTTTTGGGATGATTTGTCACAGAGCATTAAATTCTTACCACAGTTATTGATTTCCCCTCAGCGTAAAGATGCAGATATCTGACAGGAAAGGATGACCTCTGGTCTACCTAGATTATAGTAGGTCCTCAAAAATATTAATTGAATTAATTAATAAATACATAATGAAAGCAGTTAAAAATACAGCCCTAGAATTTAGCTAAGATTTCAGAAATGAATTAGTATTCTGATGATCAGAAAAATATTTTTATATTGTTAAAACATTTAGCCTCATGGCATGGAAGGAGATGCATAGAATATGTTGAATAATAGGACAAGGCTATAACTCCCACCATAAAGCAGAGATACTTATTCCCACAGTAATATTATGAGAAGAAAATAAGAAATAAAGGCATTTGATTTTTGGCAGAGAGATGGTTAATTTTATATGTCAACTTGGCTAGGCTATAGTATATGGTGATTTAATCAGACATAGTCTAGGTGCTGGGAAGGCATTTTATAGATGTAGTTAACATCTATAATTAGTTGACTTTAAGTAATGTCGGTGGGCCTCATCCAATTAAAGACCATAAGAGCAAAACCTGAGATTTTCTAAAACAGAATTTCTGTTCAAGAATGTATCAACTTCTGTCTGAGTTTCCAGACTGCTGGCCTTCAGATTTCACATTTACCAAACCCCTCGATCATATGAGCCAATTCCATACAATCTCTCTCTCTCTCTCTCTCTCCAGACACACACACACACACACACACACACACTCTCCCCACTATGGTTCTTCTCTGCAGAACCCTGACTGATACAGAGGGTACCGCTCAGTGAGTATGGATGTGTTCCCCTGCATTTTCCCAGCCTTCCTTAGTTTGATGCCAAGTGATCAGACTGGACAATAGGCTGTGAGCAGTAGTGACTATGTCATATTTCATTAAAGCCACTGAGGAGCCAGGATGCCTTCTTCTCTCCCATCCCAGACTGGGGGAAACTTGGAAACTATGTGCTCGAATAATATACCTATACCTTAAAAGAAGGCAGCCAACTAGTATTGGGCTGTGATATGAACAAAATTAAATCTCTGTTGTGTTAAGTAATTGAGATTTCAAATTTTGTTATTTCATCAGAGTTTATCCTACCTTGAATAATACACTATCTAAACAGAAAAAAAAATCAGGTCATGGGCATATTAATCAGAATTCTTTAGGTTGTAAGTGAATGAAAATCCATCTCAATCCATTTTTAAAAAAGAAAAGGAATTGAATGGTTTATATAACTGAATGGTCCAAGAGTAGGTCTTCAGAGTTAGTCATAGCTAAATCCAAAGAATCAAAAACTGTCATCAGGATTTGGGTCTCACTCTTAGCCTAATGTACACTTTTACTCTTCTTTTGTACCAACACAGTCTACAGGATGATTCTGATTCACCTGACTGGGTTATGTCCCTTACTCTGAACCATTCACTGTGAATGGGTCATGCAATAAACTCAATGGTCAAGTTTACTCATATTCTTATTCTTAGAAATGGGGTGATTGGGGGACAGGTAAGATCAACCCCACTCATGTCACAAGGACTGAAGATAGGGTAGGGGAGATTCTCCAAAGGAAAACTGGGCTGCTGTGACCAGAGTGGAAAGGAAGTCAGGCAGGCAAAAACAATAGAGTTCCATTGTAGGGGAGTAGAAGTCTTTATGTCTCATGTATTTCAAGAAGGGAAGCTGGGTTGCATATATAGAAACACAAACGTGTTTGCTGATCATGTTTTTTAAAATTGAAGTATTGTGGTCAACAAGTGGTAAGCTGGCTGTGTAACTGACAATAGGGAGAGTAGCTATTGCAATGTGATAATTCACTTTAATCAAAGATAAAAGAGATAATTTGTCCCATCACATCAAGACCATGTATATCAATAATACATCTATCAGTGTACAGAAGATGTCACATCTGATTGAAAGCAATTGAAGTGATATTACATCTCTCAAGAAATAAAAGCCAAGGGCAGGCTATTCCATATTGAAATCACACCACAATTATTCATTATTTAGATAATAATGACACATTTAGAACTTGTTCAGGGAGCAATTAACAAGCTGACTGTCTGTTCAGCCACATCCTAATCTATTTTATATGTGAATAAAACTAGTCAAGTAGAAAACTGTGATTCAAATAGAAAGCTCCTTGTTTCTCAGTTATATTATTTATATGTGATAAGTTGCTAGATGACTTAAGGTAATTATTGATTGTATAGAGATTATAAAGCACATATATAGGGGTGTATGTGTATCCATCCATTATTGACCTAGTTTTGTGATATATATATATATATATATTCATAATTAATAAGTATAAATAAAACTGAATATAAGCACAATTATAAATCTTTTGTATATATAATAGCACACTGAATATTTGCTAAAGATTTTAAAATTTTATGTAAGAAATTATTCTCTCATTTAAGAAGTTTAGAGAACTGTTTAATCAGCAATTGGAATTGGGTGCCATGAAGTAGAAAAAGTGTTCAAATAACTTTTTTCCCCTTCCTTTCCCTTTGCTTTTTCTTTTTTTAAACAAAGAAATTGACTATAAATATAGAAAGTAAGAGTCTAGTAAAAGACTGAAAGAACAGTGAAATTTGGTACATGTTAATTTCTTGCCAAGTTTCAGGATTATGTTCCTGAATTTTAATGGGCATGACAAAACTGGAGTTGGTAGGATCAAGGTCTCATAGAAGTTTGGAAATCAACAGAAATTTGGTAAATATTGCAATATATAACAAAATGGAGACATAAATATAACAAATTATAAATAAAAGTTAAAAAAGCAGCTGCTTTCAAAACAAACCATAAGCCAAAGCTATGAAAAACTTGCACTAATAGAGAATTCTTTTCCTGAATTACTTTCTCCAAGAAATTTGCTGTGATGTTTTGATCTGCTGTGGCAGATTCTTTCCCAAGTTTTGTAATCAGTCTCACTGCACCTCTATTCAAAGTATGTTGATCTAAGTACCTGCACTGTCCTGGGCATATTACAGGCATTTTTTTTTTTTTTTTTTTTTGCGGTACGTGGCCTCTCACCGTTGTGGCCTCTCCCGTTGCGGAGCACAGGTTCCGGACGCGCAGGCTCAGCTGCCATGGCTCACGGGCCCAGCTGCTCCGCGGCATGTGGGATCTTCCCGGACCAGGGCACGAACCCGTGTGCCCTGCATCGGCAGGCGGACTCTCAACCACTGCGCCACCAGGGAAGCCCTACAGGCATTTCTTAAACTCACAGAGTTTAGGAAACTTTCTTGAAGAAGTGAGAAGACACTTATATGTGGAACCTAAAATAAATAAATAAATCTCGTAGTTACAGAGAACAGATAGGTGGTTGCCAGAGGCGGTGGGTAGGGGTGGGTGAAATGAGTGAAGGGAGTCAAAAGGTACAAACTTCAAGTTATAGAATAAATGTCATGGAGATGTAATGTACAACATGGCAACTACAGTTAGTAATACTGTGTTGTGTATTTGAAATTTGCTAAGAGAGTAGATCTTTTTTTTTTTAAATAAATTTATTTATTCATTTATTTATTTTTGGCTGTGTTGGGTCTTCGTTTCTGTGCGAGGGCTTTCTCTAGTTGTGGCAAGCGGGGGCCACTCTTCATCGCGGTGCGCGGGCCTCTTACTGTCGCGGCCTCTCTTGCTGCGGAGCACAGGCTCCAGACGCGCAGAGCTCAGTATTTGTAGCTCACGGGCCCAGCTGCTCCGTGGCACGTGGGATCTTCCCAGACCAGGGTTTGAACCCGTGTCCCCTGCCTTGGCAGGCAGACTCTCAACCACTGCGCCACCAGGGAAGCCCAAGAGAATAGGTCTTAAAAGTTCTCATCACAAGGAGAATTCTCTATGTATAGTGATGGATAACTAGACTTATTGTGGTGATCATTTCATAGTGTGTACAAGTATTGAATCATTATGTTGTACACCTGAAACTAATATAATGTATGCCAATTATATCTCAATATAAAAAACATTTTTAAAAGGCGAAGAAAAAAAAAAGAAGTGAGAAGAATTCAGGTCTGCCTGACTACATCTATCCCATCTACAGTTTCTCAGTCTGCTGCAATGCACACATCAGGCTTTTATGGTCGTGCCACCCTGTTCCTGATGATTCTCTAGTCATTCCTCCCTAACATGTATAGGAGCCCCATGGAGCACTTTCAGCCACCTGATTTCTGGTCCCCTACAGAGTTCCAAATACTATAGCATGAATTATGCTTCTTAATATTAAATCACCTTGGCTCTTTTAGTCTCACAGAAATAAGAAGACCTAGGTTAGTATTTCAGCTCTCTCATACCAGTTACATGATCTTGGACAAAGGGCTTAAACTATTAGTGCCTCAATCCTCATTCTTTATCCCTCTCATTGACTCATGAGATCTTCTGACCTCTTTTCCCAGCTTTGTGGAATTTTAGGATGCCAATGAATTTGAACCTATTTTAAATTACCTTGCATTTTTCTGTTGTTTTTTAGTTCTTGTGTACTGAAAAATTGTTTTGCTCTGCAATTCTTGGGGAACAATATACAACATTTTTTCATAGCCTAAATGTGAATTTGAGCCCCCTACTTTAGTCTGATCTTTTTTTTTTTTTGTGGGAAGTGTAAGGGTGGTAGACCTCTTTTTAATGTTGTACAAACATTCACCTGTTTGAAAAATGGGAGAAGATCCTGGTTCTTAGTCCATTGTGTTGGTTGTCATTAATATTCTTTCTATGAAGGGATGCTGCTGGGAAGAGCTGCATCTCTACCATTATTCAGGCACTGCTTCCCCTGAAGGATTCAGATGCCTTCACATCAGTTTTCAGTACTGACCTCAGGCTTGGCCACAGAGACTCTCTTCTTTGTGAAGAAGAGTCAGGATTCCACAGATGTCCAAAAGCCTTCTATACTCCCTAGTCTCTGGAGCTGGGAGCAAGGGTTTGTGAATGCTCACTAGATATGAAAATCATAAAGTCCCCCTGTGCCTTCACTAGTCCCCCAGAATCTATTCTTTCTTTTCCAAGATGAGCTTTTTTAAAACATTACTCCAAGCACTGCCTCCTTCTCCTCTCTCCACTGAGATTACCCAGCCGAGTGTACCAAATAAAAGCCACAAAGGACTTGTCTCCTTGGTACCAGACAATACCTGTTTCTGCCTCTGGAACCCAAAGCTGTCAACAAGCCCTAGAAGTTAAAGGAAATCAGAAAACAATGCTTGGAGTTCCTATTTCTAAGGATCTGGGTAATCATAATGAAATGAACGTTTTGCATTTCTTCTGAGAATCTCATGTAGGAGTGGGAATAAGAGAGAAATTATCTCAATAAATTACCCTGCAACATTTTTCTTCATGTATATTTTAAATGGGTGTCAATTTAAATATCTGGAGCAAGGATGGTGAATGCATGACTTTTGCAGCCACTGCTTTCTCCCTCACTCATGGCAGATATAGTTAATGAATCATTTCTATCTGTGGTCTGCAGTTGCTTGTTAATTGTCAACATAATGGGTGAGACAGCCAGTATTAATGAATTGAATCAGAAATTGAAGTAGGAATATGCTTACCATCTGTTCCCTAAAGATTGTATAATGTGGAAAATTCTGAAATTTAGTGATGTTGTCAGTGGGGTGGGATGGAGTGGAAAGATGAAGGGTGGGGGAGAAGGAGAGAAGGGATGATTGATTGAAGCTGTATTTCAGAGAGGCCATATGGAGCGTATATCCCATGTGAGCCTACCTTGAGCCTAGGATTTGCTCTTCAGCCTTGGTTCTGAGCACCTTTATATTGTGAGTTCAGGAAAAACCAGGCTTTGGGAGATAGATATATTCTGAAGAAACTGAGTCATTAATCTTGAAAATTTCATGGTTAAAAATGAAATTTCTAGATAAGAAGTCTAGAAAACACATGTTTAGTGGTCTACCTAAGTGGTCTACCTAGTCTTTTACCTGCGACAGACTTCCTATGAAACCAAATTAATATCAGAAAGTTAATAAAACAACTTAAAGAAAATAAAGAGCTGGATGTTCCTAAAGAATAACGGCTTTAGGATAAGAGAGTGTATGGACCCATCAGCAAAGTAGGAATGTATGTGATGAACAGATCAGCGAACTAATATTGTGGATGGCCTAGTATATTAGAGTTCTCCAGAGAAACAGAACCAATAGGATATGTATTTTATATGATAAAATATAATAAAAATAGATTTATTATAAGGAATTGGTTCACAAGATTATGGAGGCTGACAAGTCCCAAGATCTACAGAGTGAGTCAGCAAGTTGGAGACCCAGGTGATCTGATGGTGTTGTTCCAGTATGAGGATGGCAGGCTTCAGACCAAGGAAGAGCTGAGGTTTCAGTTTGGGCCTGATAGCAGGAAAAAGTCAGTGTCCCAGCTTGAAGGCAGTCAGGCAGGAGGAATTCTCTCTTTCTGGGGGAGGATCATCCTTTCTGTTATCAGGCCTTCAGTGGGTTGGATGAGCCCTCCCTGCTTCCAGCCCCAGCCCACCCCGACCCACCCATATTAGGGAGGGCTTTACTCAGACTATTGATTTGAATGTTAACCTCACCCCGAAACACTCTCACAGAAACACCCAGAAAAATGTTTGACCAAATATCTGGCATCCTGTGGCCCAATTTGACACATAAAGTTAACTGTTACACCTGGGAACTCTTTTTCCTGAAAGGGCTGAACTGGAGACAAAGGAATTTTTACCCTTTGAGTTCAGTTTTTTAAAATGTTATACAGTCTGAAGTTTATTTTCAATGAGTTATATTTATTTTTTTTTCGTTTCCATGAAAGGATTTTAGTAGACTATCCAGATTCACTAGCATTACAATTACAAAATGTTATTTCAAGGTGTTACTTATCCAGATAACCAATACTCATTTAATAAAAGCATATTCAATTCTAGTTTAGAAGATGGTATTATCTTAACTAATTCCAAGAGATCAGCCCATTTCAGCCTAAAAACACCATTGCATTAATCATATATTTGCAACTTATTTATTTTAAGGTCTCATGTACATCTAATTTATGTTATTTAACGTGTATCAGAAATCCACCCACAGACACACTTTATGCACACATTTAAACCATGCAATAAATTTAAAAGTAAAATCCCCTTGTAGAATTTTCCATGTATCTGTATTACTCCTTTATGCCTATTCTCCCTTTTCCCCAACTTTTTTGAATGGCATTTGAAAACTAACTTCAGATACTTTGTAAGCATTCCTTAGATTTTTGGCTTTTTTCCCCTTTATTTTCTAACGTTAAAGACAAGCAGCTGAGAGAAAACAGAACCAAATTTGGTTCGCCCTAATACAAATTTCAACTATTTATATTCCGCAGTTACCAACCAAACTTACTTTTAAGAAAATATTAACAACTTTAGCCACAATCTAAATTTTATCATATCAGCAAACGCTATAAACTCTTAAATCAAAAGTAATTATACAGAGTAAAATCTAGTTTAGTGGGCATGTGAATCTATAATATAACAAAAATCACAGGATAATCCTCATTTTTTCCAATTTTTTTCTGGAAAATGCATTATAAACACATTGCATTTTCCCACAGGAACCTAAAATTGCAGTTGCATTCCTGCTCAGTTAACTCACCATTAAATAAGTCATGGTTGTGACTAGCAACACATTATAAAAGCAAAGATAAACCTACAATAAACTTAATAAAACTATAAGTGCTATAGAATTAGAAAAATGTTCTTCTTTCTATATATATTTGAGATTCTACTCAAAAAATTCTACTCAACTTTGAAATGTTGGCGAGTAACTTAAAATGTTAAACCCACACACGCCCCACTATGTGGTCAAAGAAAACATGGATATGGACCCTGTTGGGCGTCAGTTCGTAGCCTTCCTTACAGTTCAACTTTTGGCTTGAAGAAACGAAATGATACTTAGAGAAGAAGAAATTATTTAACTTAGAGAAGTTAAATAATTTGTCCATGATTACACAGCAAGTCAGAATACAAGTCAGGACTAAAACCCAGTCATTTTTAATTTAGTTAATATTCCTTCTGCGTCACAGAAGGAACACCTGCAGATGCGCTTTGAAAATTTGGTAAGACTGTGAGAAAAGAGGGCGTTCCCGGTTAACTGGACCCCAAGGGCAGTGCTTCAAGTACCCCGCAATCAGGAAAGCCAGGCGATTCTAAAGTGTGAGCCGGAAAGCGCACCTTGGGCCTCTGAGCGAGGGGAACCAACCTCGCAACCCGTAGGCGGCGCCGCAGAGCGGCAGGCAGGTTAAGGGCGAGGAATCACGACCTCTGCTCTAGACTCCTTTTTAATTCAGTTATTTAAACGTATTCGTTTCGTAGCTGCTATATTCTACATACTATGTGGAATATAAATGTAAAGACATGTTTTCTGACATCCAGAAATGGAAAAAAAAACAACATCTGACGTAGATAAAATGAAGCTGCTAACTAAAACAGTAACAAAACAGTTCAACGGTAATGTTGATTGCCTTCTTAGAATTTAGCTGAGCTTTGGGAACTGTTTGGAATGAGCCAGGAGGCTTAAAAACTGTCCAGGTAAGTTTTACTGGTGATTTGTTTCTGATGAATTTCCTTGTAGCAAGCGGAAACATTTAAAATTATGCTGCTAAACTTCCGTATGCTCAATATTATGTTTGTCCTTTTAAAATTTAGACACTGGAGCATTTAAATAATTAAAGGCATCATTAAGCACTTCAGTCATGATGGGTTGAAGGTAGATGCCTTCTTACTCATCTTCTCTGTGTTCTATTTTTAGGCCTCTTCTTCTATACACCCACTCCAAACAAGATGGACAGCTTTGAAAGGGAAAAGTTCTGGGAGGATTCATTCAGGGAGAGACAGGCAGACACCCCTAAGTCATAACACAAATTGTTTGGCAACACAGGACTTTCTATATCATTAGCTGAGAGGCCCACCTCCTTCTTTTCCTCCTTTCCGAGCCTGGAGAAGATTGTTAGACCAACCTTTTATGGAAAGTATAGACTAAATGGGTCAAAGTGGTGAGAAATGAAGTTCAGGTGTCAAGTTGGCAGATTTGAATGAGCAAAGATACGCAATGTACTGGACAAAAAAGAAAATTGGTATTATTTCCTAGTTGACAACTGTAATTATTCAGATTTCCCACTATAAACCTCATGGACCCTCTATTTTTAAAAACAGGAATTTTTCTTTATCTATTTTTAATAGGCTTTTCTACTGTAGTGCACCATACCTCATAATTACTGAGTCTGTGCTACTATCTACTCATGCGTTGATTTTAGATAAACTTAGACATCTGGTAACTTTTTTTTTTTTAGATAAATGACTAATAGTTCCACTTATTTTTTCTGATATTTGAGAAATATCTAGTTTCTTGATGCAAATTTTAGGTTTTCAAATGAATTAACCACAAGCCATATCCTCTAATATACATGTAAAACTGAACTGTCCTCATTAGATGATCTTTCTTCTGGCTGGTATTAATATACTCAGTGATTTGAATCCTGGCTCTGCCACTTGCTAGCTGTGTGACCTTACGCTAGTTATTTAATGTCTACATGCCTCAGTTTCTTCAACTGAAAGTGGTGATGATAGTAATAATTCCTCATAAATGTGTTATAAGAATCAAATGAGTTAACATTATAAAACATCTAAATGGTGCCAAACATATAATGAAATATGCAGGTTCCTTAAATAAATAAAATACTTATCCCTCTTTTAAATGTATATGCAAATCCTACCTAACTTCAGACTTCATTTCAACTGATAGACTAATTGCCTTCTCCCTTCATTTCTCTTCTCCTCCCTATACTCATTTTAGGCTTCAGGAGAACAAAATTAGAAATTACCTAAAAAGACTGGCCTGTGTGTGCCGCTTATCAAAACTGAAATTGCAGATTGTATTAGCATACTTTTGGAAGCAAGTAACAGAAAATTCAGTTCAATCCCACTCATTAAAATTGGCCCACAAAGTAACAGACAAAAGCAGGATGGGTTTCAGGTCTGGCTTTGTGAGTACAGTTCCTTTTCTCTGTGGTTTCCTTGGCTTTGTTGCTATTAGTATAATGGGCTTTTGCTTAGGCTGACTTGCTTCATGGTGGCAAAAATGCCTTTTGAGCCCTGAGTTTCTTGGCTCCATATAATGGAGCATATGCAAAATGACAGGAATCTTTTTTGCTTTTGCTTCATGACTTACTGACTCATATTAGGTTACAAGCTAATTCCTGAACCAATTTTTGAGGCTAGGAGACCACCATGAACTAATTGGATTAGCTGAACCAATCTCTCTAATATGGGGAATGGGATTACTCTTAGATAAATGAGGCCCAATTCTGTGCTAGGGTCTATCAACTTCCTTTTAAAACTGTTGATAATGGGGGGAAGAGTCGTTGCCTGAGTAAGAGTGGATTGTGTTAGAAAAGAGGAAGGAGGAATGGATACTGGGTAGACAACTATTGATGTCTACCACACAGGTTATGTTCCCTATAGGAGGAGGTTAGAAATGCATCAGTGTCAGTAACACATGTCTGAATGAATAAACAGTTGTGCCTGGTGTACCTTGAAATTCCATAAAGTGGGCTTTTAAATTGTATACATCATTTTTAGGATTTGTTTGGTTATTAGACCAGGTATACTTATGAAAACATAATCAATCTTGTCTGTCCATGGTGCTGACTCTGGCACCAGGGCTGCACACATCCAACTATAGTTTCTGAGCTTAGTTTTTTTTTTTTTTTTTTTGCGGTACGTGGGCCTCTCACTGTTGTGGCCTCTCCCTTGCGGAGCACAGGCTCCGGACGTGCAGGCTCAGCGGGCCCAGCCACCCCGTGGCATGTGGGATCTTCCCAGACTGGGGCACGAACCCGTGTCCCCTGCATCGGCAGGCGGACTTTCAACCACTGCGCCACCAGGGAAGCCCTGAGCTTAGTTTTTAAAAATTTAATTGTAGAATTGAATGTTTTTCTTTGGAAATAATTTTAAATTTGTATAAAATTTGCAAGAATAGTACAATGAACTTTTTTGGTCTGAACTATTTGAAACAAAGTTACTGACATGATGCCTGTTACAGTCCAATACTTAATGTATAAATCCAAAAGCAAGGACATGTTCCAACCTAAACACCACATAATCATCAAAATCAGGAAATTAACATGCTACATTACTTCCAGCTAGTTGCTTACCCTATTCATGTTTTGGCAATTGTCCCAATAATATGCTTTACAATAAAAAAAATCCAGTCAAAGATCACGTGTTGCATTTAGTTGTCGTTTCTCTTTAATCTCCTTCAATCTTGAATCTCAGTCATCCTTGACTTTTTTGATCTTTACAGGCCAGTTAGAATACTCCTCAATTTGGGTATGTCTGAGGTTTCCTCATGATTAGATTCAGATTTTGTGTATGTGGCAGGAATATCACAGAAAAACAGAAGCAACATGTTCTTTTTATTGCATTTTATCAAGTAGTCTATGAGTTTAATTTGTTCCATTATTGGTGAGGTTTATGTTGAATCCTTGACTGAGATGGTGTCGGTCTGGTTTCTCCATTGTGCAGTTACTTGAGTCTCTTTATATTAGTAAGTGTTTGAGAAGTGTTTCTATGCAAGATTGGACTTTAGGCCTAGCTTAATGTAATTCTTTCCTTTTGGAATTTCTTTAGTTCTTTTAATATGTAACTATCTCATTTTTGTCAAACTTTCATCTGTTAATTTTAGTGTCCATCGATATAGTGGGGCTGAATTAATTGTGTTATGATAATGGTTACCAAAGTTTTGATTTTTTTAATGTAAGCATTCCTTCTATATTTATTAGTTGTCATTCTAGTGTAAGGTTTTCTTCTCCCTAGTTATTTATGTATTTATTTATTTCGATACGAACTCACAAATTCCTGTTTTATAAAATTGGCTGTCATTTGTTGTTATTGTTGACTTTGATACTCACATTGTTCTTGATTTGGTCAGTGGAAGTTCCATCATACTGGCTTCTGTGTCAGTTTGATTTGTTCCTTTCATTCATTGAGTACTTTATTATTTTCTGGCACAAAAAGATGTTACATACTCATCTTGTCCTTTCCCAACTTCAGCCCCAGAATTAGACGTTTCTCTAATGGGTCCTGCTTCTTTTAATGTTGAATGGTATTTAGAAATCAAGATTTGGGTGCTAGAAGTGCTCATTGCTGCTGGGGTGGAACACCGTTCCCGGGTTCTCTCACTAGTTAGAGGTAGAGAAAATATTTCAGTTCAAACCAATACTTCAATATTCTGTTTTTCAATTCAGCATACACAAAATCTAACATTAGCTTTCTTAGAGGGATCATATAGAGGATATTGGATAACACACAAAATGATTCCATGAAATGTCCAACTTATTAGTTTCCAATGGCTGCTGTAACGAATTATCAGAAATGTGGTGGCATAAAATAACACAAAAGTATTCTCTTACACAGAGGCCAGAAGTCTAAAATCAGTTTCATGGGGCTAAAGTCAACATATCAGCAGGGCTGATTGCTTCTGGAGGCTGTCAGGAGAATCCATTTCCATTCTCTAGAGACCACCTGTATTTCTTGGCTTATGGCCCCTTCCTCCATCTTCAGAGCTCATCCCTCTAATCTCTGCTTCTCTCTTCCAGTCTCTGTAACTGCTTTCTCTCTTTCTGACTCTGATTCCGCCTACTTCACTCTTATTAGAACTTTTGTGATTACATTGGGCCTACCCAGATAATCAACTCATCTCAAAATTCTTAATTTAATCACATCTACAAAGTTCTTTTGATCATGTAAGATGACATATTCACAAGTTCCAGGAATCAGGACGTGAACATCTTCGGAGGAACTACCACACCGATGCTCAGCTAAATGTTTTAGTTTTCTATTTGTGTAGAATAAATTTTACTTTTGAATTGTATTAATCAGGACACTTTAATTTTCAAGTATTATAAAAACAACAACAACAACTCAGTTAGGCTTACCCAAAAAAGGGGTCTTATTGGCTCCCATAAATGAGTCACAGGGCTATGTTGCACTGGCTCTGGTGAATCCAGGGGATCAAAGATGTTGACAGGAATCTTTCTCTCCATCCTTTGGCTCTGCTTTCCTTTGTGTTTATTTTCATCTCCTATTGGCAAGATGGCCTGTAGTAGCTCCAGGATTTATTCTTCCATTTGGGAACCACAGGTCATAGACAGGTTTTTTTCCCCCTATAGTGTCAATAGAATCTAGTTACTGAGTTTCACTGATCCAACTTTGGTGGGACTCTATAAATCAAAATGTTTGCTGCTCTTACTGAAACTGCAACCATTTTATAGATTGTTAGCTTATTTACCACTTGATATATTATTAGTTTATTATTTTTTTTTTTTATTTTTTTATTTTTATTTTTTTTGCGGTACGCGGGCCTCTCACTGCTGTGGCCCCTCCCATTGTGGAGCACAGGCTCCGGACGCGCAGGCTCAGCGGCCGTGGCTCAAGGGCCCAGCCGCTCCGCGGCATGTGGGATCTTCCCAGACCGGAGCACGAACCCGTGTCCCCTGCATCGGCAGGCGGACTCTCAACCACTGCGCCACCAGGGAAGCCCTATTATTAGTTTATTTACTCATTTAAGGTCTTCAGAAACTTCCCCTCTTTCTCTATCCCCCTCCTTCTTTTTTCCTTTCTTTCTTGTTTAATATTCTCCTGATTTCAAAAAGAATCAGGCAGTATATCTATATGATTCTTATTGTTTTTTAAATTTCTTTTTTATCATATTTTAGTTGTTTTTGGAGTTAAAATAATTTAGCAAGAAAATATGATCTTAAGGTTTATTATAGTTGATAATTCAATTATTTAATGATTCATTAATTTACTAATTTAATTATTATTACATTTAATAAGTTTGTTTTATTAAACTGATTTTTATAATAATGCATTTAAGTAAATTACTTAAAAGTCCATTTCTTTTTTTGTTTTGTTTTTGTTTGTATATCAGTAGTTCATTACTTTTTATTGTTGAGTAGTATTCCATCGCATGGAGGTACTGCAGTTTGTTTATCCATTCACCGATTGAAGGACACCTGGATTGCTTCCATTGTGAGGAAACTATGAGTAAAATTGCCATAAACATTCATGTAGAGGTTTCTGGGTGAACATACATTTTCATTCTCTTGGGTAAATATGTAGGAGTAAGATTGCTAGGTCATATGCTAAGTGTATGTTTATTATTATAAAAAACTGCCAAACTGTTTTTCCAAGACACTGCCAACTTGTATTCCCACAAAGAATGAGAATTCCAGGTGATCTGTATCCTAGCCATTACTTGGTATTGTTGGGTTTCTTTTTATTTTATTTTAGCCATTCTAATAGTATATACAGGTTATCTAATTATGATTTCAATTTGCATTTTCCTAATGACTAATGATAGTGAGCATCTTTTCATGTGCTTATTTGCCATCTGTATATCTTCTTTGGTGAACCGTCTGTTCAAATCCCTTGCCTATTTTTTTTTAACTGACCTGTTTGTTTTTTATCATTTAGTTTTGAGAGTCCTTTATATACTTTCTGAATACAAGTCTTTTTTCAGACATATAATTTACAAATATTTCCTCCTAGTCTATGACTTTTCATTTCATTTTTTTTCTTTTTAAATTTAATTTTATTTATTTTTTTATACAGCAGATTCTTATTAGTCATCAATTTTATACACATCAGTGTATATATGTCAATCCCAATCGCCCAATTCAGCACACCACCATCCCTACCTCCCCGCGGCTTTCCCGCCTTGGTGTCCATACGTTTGTTCTCTACATCTGTGTCTCAACTTCTGCCCTGCAAACCGGTTCATCTGTACTATTATTCTAGGTTCCACATACATGCGTTAATATACGATATTTGTTTTTTTCTTTCTGACTTACTTCGCTCTGTATGGTAGTCTCTAGATCCATCCACGTCTCAACAAATGACCCAATTTCGTTCCTTTTTATGGCTGAGTAACATTCCATTGTATATATGTACCACATCTTCTTTATCTATTCGTCTGCCGATGGGCATTTAGGTTGCTTCCATGACCTCGCTATTGTAAATAGTGCTGCAATGAATATTGGGGTGCATGTGTCTTTTTGAATTATGGTTTTTTCTGGGTATATGCCCAGTAGTGGGATTGGGGGATCATACGGTAATTCTACTTTTAGTTTTTTAAGGAACCTCCATACTGTTCTCCATAGTGGCTGTATCAGTTTACATTGCCACCAACAGTGCAAGAGGGTTCCCTTTTCTCCACACCATATTGCATTGAATCTGTAGATTGCTTTGGATAGTATAGTCATTTTCACAATATTGATTCTTCCAATCCAAGAACATGGTATATCTCTCCATCTGTTGGTATCATTTTCAACTTCTTTCATCAGTGTCTTACCGTTTTCTTCATACAGGTCTTTTGTAGATTTATTCCTAGGTATTTTATTCTTTTTGTTGCAGTGGTAAATGGGGGTGTTTCCTTAATTTCTCTTTCATATTTTTCATCATTATGTATAGGAATGCAAGAGATTTCTGTGCATTAATTTTGTATCCTGCACTTTCTTGATGAGTCTGGCTAGTGGTTTATTGCTTTTGTTTATCTTCTCAAACAACCAGCTTTTAGTTTTATTGATCTTTGCTATTGTTTTCTTTGTTTCTATTTCATTTATTTCTGCTCTGATCTTTATGATTTCTTTCCTTCTGCTAACTTTGGGTTTTGTTCTTCTTTCTCTAGTTCCTTTAGGTGTAAGGTTAGATTGTTTATTTGAGATTTTACTTGTTTCTTGAGGTAGGCCTGTATAGCTATAAACTTCCCTTTTAGAACAGCTTTTGCTGTATCCCATAGGTTTTGGATCATTGTGTTTTCATTGTCATTTGTCTCTAGGTATTTTTTGATTTCCTCTTCGATTTCTTCAGTGATCTCTTGGTTATTTAGTAACGTATTGTTTAGCCTCCTTGTGTTTGTGTTTTTACGTTTTTCCCCCTGTAATTCACTTCTAATCTCATACCGCTGTGGTCAGAAAAGATGGTTGATA
This sequence comes from Neophocaena asiaeorientalis asiaeorientalis, assembly GCF_003031525.2. Taxonomy (NCBI): domain Eukaryota; kingdom Metazoa; phylum Chordata; class Mammalia; order Artiodactyla; family Phocoenidae; genus Neophocaena; species Neophocaena asiaeorientalis. The sequence goes on from NW_020175403.1 coordinate 602,113, forward strand.
TGATTTCAATTTTCTTAAATTTACTGAGGCTTGATTTGTGACCCAAGATATGATCTATCCTAGAGAATGTTCCTTGTGCACTTGAGAAGAAAGATTTCCCACTTTAAGAAGTTCCTTTAGCATTTGTTGTAGAGCTGGTTTGGTGGTGCTGAATTCTCTTAGCTCTTGCTTGTCTGTAAAGCTTTTGATTTCTCCGTTGAATCTGAATGAGATTCTTGCCAGATAGAGTAATCTTGGTATTAGGTTCTTCCCTTTCATCAGTTTAATTATATCCTGCCACTTCCTTCTAGCTTGTAGAGTTTCTGCTGAGAATTCAGCTGTTAACCTTATGGGAGTTCCCTTGTATTTTATTTGTCATTTTTCCCTTGCTGCTTTCAATCATTTTTCTTTGTCTTTAATTTTTGCCAATTTGATTACCATGTGTCTCGGTGTGTTTCTCCTTGGGTTTATCCTGTATGGGACTCTCTGCACTTCCTGGACTTGGGTGGCTATTTCCTTTCCCATGTTAGGGAAGTTTTTGACTATAATCTCTTCAAATATTTTCTCTGGTCCTTTCTTTCTTCTCCTTCTGGGACCCCTATAATGCGAATGTTGTTGCATTTAATGTTGTCCCAGAGGTCTCTTAGGCTGTCTTCATTTCTTTTCATTTTTTTTTTTCTTTATTCTGTTCTGCAGCAGTGAATTCCACCATTCTCTCTTCCAGGTCACTTATCTGTTCTTCTGCCTCAGTTATTGTTATTGATTCCTTCTAGTGTAGTTTTCATTTCAGTTATTGTATTGTTCATCTCTGTTTGTTTGTTCTTTAATTCTTCTAGGTCTTTGTTAAACATTTCTTGCATCTTCTCGATCTTTGCCTCCTTTCTTTTTCTGAAGTCCTGGATCATCTCCACTATCATTATTCTGAATTCTTTTTCTGGAAGTTTGCCTATCTCCACTTCATTTAGTTGTTTTTCTGGGGTTTTATCTTGTTCCTTCATCTGGTGCAGAGCCCTCTGCCTTTTCATCTTGTGTATCTTTCTATTAATGTGGTTTTTGTTCCACAGCCTGAAGGATTGTAGTTCTTCTTGCTTCTGCTTTCTGCCCTCTGGTGGATGAGGCTATCTAAGAGGCTTGTGTAAGTTTCCTGATGGGAAGGAGTATTGGTGGGTAGAGCTGAGTGTTGCTCTGGTGGGCATAGCTCAGTAAAACTTTAATCCTCTTGACTGCTGATGGGTGGGGCTGGGTTCCCTCCCTGTTGGTTGTTTGGCCTGAGGCAACTCAACACTGGAGCCTACCTGGGCTCTTTGGTGGGGCTAATGACAGACTCTGGAAGGGCTCATGCCAAGAAGTACTTCCCAGAACTTCTGCTGCCAGTGTCCTTGTCCCCACAGTGAGCCACAGCCACCCCCTGCCTCTGCAGGAGACCCTCCATCACTAGCAGGTAGATCTGGTTCAGTCTCCCCTGGGGTCACTGCTCCTTCCCCTGGGTCCCGATGTGCAGACTACTTTGTGTGTGCCCTCCAAGAGTGGAGTCTCTGTTTCCCCCAGTCCTGTTGAAGTCCTGCAATCAAATCCCACTAGCCTTCAAAGTCTGATTCTCTAGGAGTTCCTCCTGCCATTGCCAGACCCCCAGGTTGGGACGCCTGATGTGGGGCTCAGAACCTTAACTCCAGTGGGTGGACTTCTGTTGTATAAGTGTTCTCCAGTCTATGAGTCACCCACCCAGGAGTTATGGGATTTGATTTTAATGTGATTGCTCCCCTCCTACCATCTCATTGTGGTTTCTCCTTTGTCTTTGGATGTGGGATATCTTTTTTGGTGAGTTCCAGTGTCTTCCTGTCAATGATTGTCCAGCAGCTAGTTGTGATTCTGGTGTTCTCACAAAAGGGAGTGAGAGCATGTCCTTCGACTCCACCATCTTGGTTCAGGGCCTAAAAGTCCATTTCTTATCGTGTGTTAGTGAACCCTGAGGTGAATATAAAATGCATGGTTGTTAAGGATACTTAGACATATAAAAATATATGAAAATATGCTTATATTAAAGAGGTTAAAATGTTCATATACTATTAGTCGTTGGTTTTATTATTTATTTTTATGTTATTGCTTTTTTTGTTTCTATAAATGAAATATTTATGAAGTGTCAATAGATTCGGACCATGCGCTGATTTGGACAGATAAGTTATGGTATCTTTACTCCTAGCTCTTTTTCAGAATTTTCTAGTATCAAATATCCTATTTATTTTTAGGAACAAGGACATGTCAAATTCAAACAAAACTAAGTTTACTTGAATAATAAGACACCTATTAAAAAAATTCAAATTTTATTAACCTATTGTAATATATATATATTTTAACTTCAAAACTCATTGAATTTTCAGTTGAAAGTTGAACTTACAGGTATTTTAATGCCTCTTTAATCAGAATTTATACTCCTTTGAAGGAGAGAGAAAGAGAAATGGATACATAGATGGAGTTTAATCAGTACCTGTAGACTCATTGCTATTCACATTGTATAGCTGAAGTCTGTTACTTAACAGTGCCTCTTTAATTGAAGAACCATAACAAGAACTTCTCTTTTTCATATTGTGGGATATTCAATTGCTATTTGACAGATTGTGACTGTGAAATATTTGATGCTTTGTAGTCTATTGATACTATTATATTTAGGTTCAGTGTAGAATCATTATATTGAAATAGTGGGACACAGAGAGTGTGCCATCATGAAGCAACCTAATATTCATCTCCCATTACTCTTTAAAACCTTTTCTATGGGGCCAATTCTCCTCATGCCCCATGGATAAACTTAAGGCTAGTTCATGACTTTTCAGTTTACTTTTAGGTCCTCCTAGTTTCTCAGACAATCTCAGATCATTCAAATATTTATTTCCATGAAATAGAAATTTCAGATTTATTGAAGTTAAAGATTCTCCCTTTCCTTAGATAGGGTCACCAGCTATGGAAAGAGGGGCCTGGTTAGCTTCTTCATTTCTTCAGAGAGTGAACCCTCTTTTCCACTCATGAGGCTGCCTCTTGCTCCTCCTTTGGTGTTGAAAGATGTGTGGAGAGGGCAGATATATTTATTGATACTGCTTGTCTGGCACTGATTTATGTTTGTTTATTTTGGTCACAGCAGATGTGTAAGGTCAACTTTTACTGGCAAAAGTGCTTTTGTTACTCTTTGGATAACACCATACCTTCCTTCCTCCATTGTTTGGAGATATTCGGCCTATATTTTGTTGATGCTGGTGAATGTATTTTCTGATTGACTGTGTATAGCCCTTCCTTCAGTTCTTAGAAATCTGGAAAGTTTACTCCCTGCTGGATGTGGGACAGGCAGTCTTCTTGGGTGGGACCCACCCAGGCCAATTGTCTTTTGTGTCAGAAACACATTGAGTTCAGTGGAACAGTCTCTCCTGACTCTGCCTTCATCCAGATAGGCTAGCCAGGATCAGCTGTCAGGCAGATTTATCAAGTGAGTCTGATGTCAGGCAGGTGTGATTTCCATCCTCCAGAGGAAATATGCCAAACTGTCTGACTAGGCCGTCAATGCCCCTTTCTGCAAGCTTCAGGGTGGTAGTGCATGTATAGTGGTCCATAGCAGTCTTCCTCCTCCTAATCTCTTCTAATTTTCACCTTCCTTTTTCTCTTCACGCTCATTTTTTTTGCGAGGAGATGGAGGTGACAGATTGGCTAAACAGTCAGTGAGACCCTACATGAGCCTAGGGTAGGGGAGCAAAACAGTGTCTCAGGCATCTTACTTGCAAATTCTGCTTAGGTGGTTTTGAAACTCCCTTTGGTATGCAGGACTGGTGCCATCTTTTCTTCAAATCTGAGATATAATGTCCTATTTAAATCTTGTCATAAGCAAAGAGCTAATTAAGGACATAATCTTATTCAGGGACCAGTTATTTGATAGCTGTAGTATGATGTGGGATTATCTAAGTTATGATAGGTTTTTTTTTTCTGTTAATTTTACTGTTGACTATTAAATTTTTGTTGCTCCAGTTTCTTCATTCATAGTATTTCTACTTATCTCGTGGCGAGATTATGAAAGTATAGTAGTGTAAAGTGCCTGAAACTAGTATGGGGGACTCTAGTAATTATCTGACATACATCTCATTTTTCTGCCAGGCAGCTGTTATACAAGTGCTATTATCTGTATCTTGTCAATGGCAAATTGAGGCTAAAATGAACACTATTTTGGAGTAACAGTGTATTAAACTTGGAATTTGATTCCCAGAGCACTTACCTGCCAAAGTAGTGACAAAGGATCTGTAGGAGAGGAGAAAGAATAGCTTCACCTTGGGTAGGTATTTTTAACATCAAATAGTCTGCTCAAGTTTCAAGGCATTTGCAAAATAAGTGCTTGGTCAAGTTCACTCTGCTCAACAATTAGCCATTATTGGTAGTGTAATTTTTTTCAGCAACAGTTTGTAAATAACAGCAGCTGGTTTATAAATATTACACAAATCTTAAAATGCACAATTGTTATCAGTATTTTGTTAACAGGCTACTAGGATGCTGCAAAGAAGAATTGTCATTTTAATAATTATTTGAGTAAAAGGGGAAAGTTATAAATATGATAGACATAAAAGTATTAATGTATACTTGATTCCAAGATCAAGATACTAGCTTTTAAAAAAACTAGCTTAGTATGCTATGAGATTTGTATGTTATTTCTAGAATTTGTCATTTTGTATCCAACATTTACATGTGCACACCTTTTAAGCCAGTCATTCTACCTGTAGAAATTTATTCTTAAAAAAAATAGTCACATAAGTGTGATGTGTGGGTATATGTGAATTATTGCATTTTTAAATAAAAATTATTTATATAAAACCCAGAAATACCTAAATGTCTATTGGTAGAGATTAAATAAATCGGGATAAGTCCTTAAAATAGAATACTATACAACCACTAGTAATTGATGTAAATTTTCATTTACTTGCATTTAAATAACTTCATAATATATTGTTAATTGAGGAAATGCAGTCTACAAGCTGATGTGGATAGTGTTATTCCATTACTGTAAAAAAGAATGTAAATATCTTTATATGTGTCTAGAAAATTCTGGAAGGATATACACTTAAATTTTTGTAGTAGTTGCTTCTGAGTGATGGGATTCACATACATATATATTTCTTTAATTGTGACTGGGCATTATGCTAGGAACTACATGTACGATGGAGATAAAAATGATATTATTGCCCCATAAAGCTTAAATTCTAGATACTAAATGAATAAACATAAATAAAATTATTACAGATGGAGACAAAAGAAATATTTTATATAGGCAGTAGCTGTATCTCATAAATTTTGATATGTTGTATTTTTATTTTCATTATTTCAAAATATTTTATTATTTCTCTTTTTATGTATTCTTTGACCCGTGGGTTGTATAGAACTGTGCTATTTAGTTTCTGAATAATTGGGTATTTTTCATATATGTTTCTGTTACTGAATTCAAATTGAATTCCATTGTGGTCATAGAACATACATTGTATAACTGGATTCACAGCTTTTAAAATGATAAATAGTAGATGGGAATTAATCCTATTGAGTCAGTGTGCTTTCTCCTTAAAACCTTCCCTAGCACTTCTGGCCTTCTTGCTAGCCTGCCTTCTTCTCTTAAATCATCAGCCAGTATTTTTTCTTTTCCCAGTGTACATTCACCTAAGTAAAAGGCTGTATATCCCTTTAGGGGAAGGACTGGGAGGATCGTCACAGTGTATAAGCCAGGGCCTTTTTCCTAGGGACCTGGCCACCTTTTAAGCCATTGGCTTCCTATTCTGGACCTGAAAATCAGCTCAAGTCTGGAAAATGAGCAAAGGATTGTAGCTTTTTATTAGAGCAATCACTTTTAGTGTAGGGTCCTGCTCCTCTATTCTTGCTTACCTCCCAACCCTCCCAGTGACAGATAGTAAGCAGCGCCTGGTTGGCTGGCTGTCAATTTTGCATGTTGGGACCCCATTCTCTCTTAACTGTCTCAATTCCCTGCAGTTCCAGTGACCTTGGCTGTCCCTATGACCTTGCTGGTCTTCATAGCAATTGTAGCCTCCTGGGTTTGGCAGTTGAGCATCATAACACCTGCCTTCAATTACATCAGAATCCCATCATCTCCTGAGATATTAACTAACCCAGTTCTGTGAATGCCTTTCCTGCCACCATACCTGGTCTGCCAAGGGGGGTGCCCTTTTCACCAGCTCATACCTTATGGCCTTGGTGAATGGTGTATACCCTGAGCCCTCCCATGGAACATAGTCCTGTGCTAGTTTTTCTAGCCTCACATATTATTCCACTTCTCCCCCTCTCTGTTTCTTTCTCTGTTTTATTCTAGGACAAATCAGGCATTTCCACTTTGTTGACAGTGGCCATTATTTTTTCCAGACCTCTATGAGCCATCTCAGCAATGAATTGGCCATTCCCTGGAGACATTGTTAAGATGCTAAAATCCTGTGTCCAGGGCTTCCCTGGTGGCGCAGTGGTTGGGAGTCTGCCTGCCGATGCAGGGGACGCGGGTTCGTGCCCCGGTCCGGGAGGATCCCACATGCTGTGGAGTGGCTGGGCCCGTGAGCCATGGCCGCTGAGCCTGCGTGTCTGGAGCCTGTGCTCCGCAACGGAAGAAGCCACAGCAGTGAGAGGCCCGCATACAGCTAAAAAAAAAAAAAAAAAAAAAATCTGGTGTATAAAAAAGT
>NW_020175403.1:608846-612181 GCF_003031525.2 Neophocaena asiaeorientalis asiaeorientalis
AAAAAAAAAAAAAAAAAAAATCCTGTGTCCAAAGAAATATCCCCAAATCAATGAATTCTTTCTTTTCCACTCTTACCTTCTTCCTCTGCTTGATTAAGCATTCTCAAAATCAATCCTAGGAATTCTCCTTTGGCTCCTGCTAGTAAATGCTTATTCTTGCTACTCTTTAGGTACATCATATCTTTCATCTTTTATTGGATCCATTATTGGTTCTGCTCAGCTTTAACGCTTGTGGTTATCGGTCTGGTGGATCGAACAGAAAGTTTCTGATGGGAGCAGGTAATGCTTTATGAGGGACAGGTCTCTATAACATCTTCTAGCAAAACAGAAGTGATAGCTCTTATTAGGGAATTGTTGACCATTTATGTAAATCCGTAGGTTTCAGGGGTTGCAGAGACAACATCCTCAGGGGTATCCTTTCAGATGATCCCATCTCATGTTTAAGTGTCCCAGGTTTCCCACCAGGAACTTGACTTTTACATAATATACCTGCCTTGGCTGAGCACGCAAACATCTCTGGGACTCTGGGACTCTGAGACTAACGATTAAGTCTTCAGCTTATTGCTCAGCTGTGTCGGCCCTTCCTCTATCTGAGATAAGGACATCCTGTGGGTTATTAGAGAGGACATAGTGCTTTCACATTTAACCATTAATGGCTTGTTAACCATTATCCTTCCATAGTGTGCCAAAACAACTTAGCAGTGATTAGGATTTTTAAAAAAAATTTATTTATTTATTGTCTGCATTAGGTCTTCATTGCTGCACGTGGGCTTTCTCTAGTTGTGGCGAGCAGTGGCTACTCTTCATTGCAGTGTGTGGGCTTCTCATTGCGGTGGCTTCTCTTGTTATGGAGCACAGGCTCTAGGCACGTGGGCTTCAGTAATTGTGGCACACAGGCTCAGTAGTTGTGGCTCACAGGCTCTAGAGCGCAGGCTCAGTAGTTGTGGCACATGGGTCCAGTTGCTCCATGGCATGTGGGATCTTCCTGGACCAGGGCTCAAACCCGTGTTCCCTGCATTGGCAGGCAGATTCTTAACTGCTGTGTCCAGGATTGTTTTTTTTGAATGCCTATCATTACACATAGCATAGCATTCTCCTCCACTGGGACATTTTCCCAGGTTACTACTGCTGAAATTTTAACATTTGTGTTGTCACCTTGTGTGTTGGGCTGTACCCCACAGACCTGCAAGCCTTGTAGTTGCCCAGCCTCAAGACTGAAGAAAGAGCTCATATACAGTGACAGAGACATCATTGGTTTACTGGATAGGGGATCTTACAAGTCCAAAACAAAGGGTCCTGGAGCAATACTCCACCATATATACGGCCAACGGCAGGCAGGACATTGCAGCAATCTTCCTTACTTGGGGGAGAAAGAGGCTACCATTTATAGGGGGAATTGACATCAGGTTGGCTCATGAGTTATCAGGGAAAACAGAGGCTGGGGCATGGACAAGGACATAGGCTGTTACTGATTAAGCCCTATAGTTAAGCAGATTGGATAGTCATGTGTGCGAAGCAGGGATTGGTGGAGGAGGGGATGTACATAGAGCAGGAGAACAGCCACTTGAGTGCCCTGACCAGACATTGTGTCAACGACGGACCGTGAGCCCCTGCTAACTAGGATGGTATTCAGTTCAATTGCCGGAGAGTAGGCAACCAGCCCAAATCTTGAACTTACTGTCTTTGTCTAGGTTTACTACTGATACAGCTAAGACCAGTTTGGGTTGCCAACAAATCAGATGCCAGGATTGCTTAAATGTAGAAGAAATTAATTAAGTAGGGAAATGCCTGGCCTCCAGCATGGCCTCAATACAAATGTGATGGTTTCAGAGAGAAGCAACTGGGGCCATTGGTGAACTGAAGAAATTATACTCCCTGCAGTCAGAGATCTGAGAGGCATGTTCTCATGGCCACCACATATGCCAAATGTTAGAAGAAACTGGTTCTGGACATATTTTTATCTTGGAAGCTATACAGGTGATGCTGATTTAGAAACAATAGTGAGTAATGAAATGAAAAAGTTCAAATGTAGATAGAATCAGTCTTGGGTGTCATCAATATTTTACAAGTGGTAAATTAGGAGTCACATGGAAAAAAAGAAGTAGCCAGAAAAGTCACATTAAAACCAGGATAAAGTGGCATCCAGCTATTTCTCTTCATCTTCACAACCACCAGACTACTTTGAACCATCACCATCTCTTACTTGAAAGATTAGCCTCCTCTGTGACCTGTCCACAAATCTACCCAACCAACGTTTTCTCCTGAGTAGCCAGGATGGTCTTTGAAAAACAAATTAGATCATATCCTTCCTCAGTTTTCATTCTTTCTTCTTAGGATAAAATCTAAAATCTTAAAAATGGCCTGCATGTTCATAGTTTCTACCCATCTTTCCAGCTCATCTTCTATGCTTCCCCTCACTAACATATTCCTATCACAATAACTATCCTTTAGTTCTTTGAATCATTTCCCTTATGCCTTAAAGTCTTTACATACATAATTGCTTTTGTCTTAAAATCTTTCTGTTCTTTTTTTCATTCCATCCTTCTCCAACCCAAAAGCCAAGGAAGGAAAGAATGTCAAGAAGATGATAGTAACCAATTTTGTCAAAAACAGCTAAGAAGTCCAGTAATGCAAAACTGAGAAATTCCCATTGGGATTATTAATAAGAATGTCACTGGTTAAATTGGTATTAATTATTTCAATGGCATGGAAGAAGTAGAAGGCACAGTGGAGTAGGTTGAAGGATAAAAAAGAGGTTAGAAAGTGGAAACAGTTATTATAGACTATCTTTGAGAAGTCTGAGAAGGGAAGGATAGAATAGTGTCTATCTAAGTAGACATAGGGTCAAGAAAATTTTGGTTAATTTGTTTGAGACTTAAGAGACTTGGGATAGTCACATATATATCAGAGGTAAAAATCCAGTACAAATGGAGATGTTGAAGACAAACAAGAATAGGTTACTATCAAGTATAATTCCTGGGAAGTAGGAAGGGATAAGTTCTAAAATAAAGATGAAAGGGATTTGCCTTGGAAGAAAGGCACCCACCTTCTCTGTTACAAAATTTGCAAAGAGTCAGCCCAGGCTTGGATTCTTTTCATGTCTTCTCCATCTGATGCAGTGGAATAGGAATCTTGACATCTATCTAAGAACAAAAGATTTGAGCCAACATACAATTGGTATAACTTTGGGAAAGTCACTTAACACTCTGAGGCATGATTTTCTCATTTGTGTGATGATTATTTACTCTACATATGTTTTAGGGTAATTTTGATGACCGTATGAGATTACTCAGGCCAAAGTCTTTTTTTTTTTTTTTTTTTTTTTGGGTGGGGGC
>NW_020175403.1:612212-688024 GCF_003031525.2 Neophocaena asiaeorientalis asiaeorientalis
TTTTTTTTGCGGTATGTGGGCCTCACTGTTGTGGCCTCTCCTGTTGCGGAGCACAGGCTCCGGACGTGCAGGCTCAACGGCCATGGCTCACGGGCCTAGCCGCTCCGCGGCATGTGGGATCTTCCCGGACTGAGGCACGAACCCGTGTCCCCTGCATCGGCAGGCGGACTCGCAACCACTGCGCCACCAGGGAAGCCCAGGCCAAAGTCTTTTGAGGCTTTAAAAAACCCCACAACTCTTGAGAGCTATGTAAATAAAGACCAATGTTATAACCACTGTCCCTGTAGATGGGGGGAAAATTCTTATTTGCATTTCCCAGATAATTGATTACATTGTATTACCTTGCCAGATCTCTTGACGAAGATCTGTTTTCAATTCTAATAAAGGAAACATAGTTAAGAGTGAATCATTCATAGGTCTCTAGATCAAACAGCAAATTTATAATCTGTGTGTGGTACTGAGAAGTCAGGGAAATTGGTCTTTTTGTATCCACTTTTCTCACCAGTAACCACTGTTAGTGGGATAAGACAAGTTTACAAATTTTTAAAATAGACTTTATTTTATTTTTTGGAGCAGTTTTAGGTTCACAGTAAAACTGATGAGAAGGTACAGAGATTTCCCACGTATTCCTTGCCCTGACACATGCATAGCCTCTTACATTATCAACATCCCCCGTCAGAGTGGTGCATTTGTTACAACTGATGAACCTAGACGGCCATATCATTATCACCCAAAGTCCACAGTTTACAATAGAGTTCACTTTTGGTGTTACATATTCCATAGGTTCTGACAAATGTATAGTGACAAGTATCCCCCACTGTAGTATCATACAGAATTTCACTGACCAAAAAATCCTCTGTGCTCAGGTCTATACATTTTGTATACTTCTTGTTGGTACAGGTGTATCCTTCTTAGTTTCATAAGGTCTCTGCCAAAGATATTGCTCTGGGTAATCTCCAAGATCTATGCTGAATATGGTTCCTTCTAGGAGCGCTGCACACTTGTTTTCGCAGGGTCAGCCCCAGCATACAGCAAATACTGAGTGTTGCACATGGGAAAGAAAACCCTTCTATCGACTCATCTCACTGGAATTGTCTACTCATTTTTTTTCTGTTTTCCATAAGCACTCAGAAACTGTTCCATGCTTGCCTAGCACTCCCTCTATTGACAGAATTGATGAATTTCACATTTTCCCTGGGTTTCATTTTTTCCAACGGCCTTGCCCCTATGATTCCTTCTCCTTGTCCTAGCAATGTAACATTTACCCATCATGTACATGCCAAGAGAAAACTTATAATATCAATTAATATACTGGCTTTCAAACTTTTAAACAATAAAACCCTTTATTCAAACAAATGTCAGTGTGTAAAACTCACAAAATCATGAGATAACTGTAAAAGAAGGTGTGTGGGAGAAGTAAAGACTTGCCCACACACCCTCTAGGAAGCCGCCAAGATACTTTTCCAGAACTTGCAAGATTTAATGGGATATGAAAATTTCTGTACTAGCTCATACTAATATTATTTCATCACATGAACAGTGCTCCTAATTAAATAACATTTGTCTTATGAAGGGTCTCAGAGAGAATACAATGGAACTTATTAGGGAAAATTTTAGATGGTGGTAAAAATATTTTAAGGCTGGTAGGTCTTACCATTTAGCCTTTTCAATGTTCAAAGTGTTGCTCTATCCCTTCAAAGAATTTGAGGACCCACTTTTCTTGTTTTGTTTTTAAATCAAATGGAGAAAATCTGATTTGGAGCAAAGATTTTCTGTTCTTGTTCAGCCATATGCACAAAGTAGGTATTGTACTTATTAAATGAGCCTCTTGAATTAGAGAAGTACAAAGGTTAGGTAAGGGAGTACCTAGCTGCTTACAGAGTGCCAGGGCAGGAGTACGTGTCTCTAGTTTCTGGTCAGGGCTATAGTTCTTGGTTGTGCAAGTTTTGCATTACACAACTCCATGGAGCAGTATTTACATCAGTGGACATGATACACGTCATTATGACCATGTCATTAGATGACATTAAAGTGTCTTGAGGGAGGAAAACATTATTCTAATTTATGCAAAGTCATCTTTTAGCAGCCTGTTTAGTTATTGATTTGTTAGGCTCAGGGGACTGACTCAAATTGATCAAACACTGAAGAGTCTGAAATGTCAGCCAGATATTGAGAACAATAATTGTGAGTGTCTGGAAATACTCCTGTTGGTGGGTATTGCATTGGCACCCTGATGGAGAAGTCTGTGTGGGAAACAAACTTTATGTATAAGCTGGTGTAGTGAATGTATGTGTTGGATATTTGTTGTTTTCTTTGTCATCTTTTCCTTGCGAATTGCCCTTCCTCATTCCCTGTAGCTCTTTAGTAACTGCCAATAACAAGGTCTTTCTAGCCTTCTCATATGGGTGGGCGTGGGACCAAGAGTGGGTCCATCATAATGTCCCATCCCCTCAGCTATAGTGTTTGACTCAAGAGTGAGCCTAGTGTAGCCCAAGCTGGGGAAATATTGTCTCTGAGAGAAAAGAGCTTTCCTTTTCCTCTTGGGTTATGTTGACTATATCCCTCTGTCCTCTGCCTTGGCGAGGAGTAATGAAGTAGATGTATAGAGCAAAATGGAGCTGGGAGATTGGATGTGGGAAGAGTCAAGAACAGGGACTAAGCAAGGATGAACAGATGATGGTGTTTGAATCCCTGAACTGCCTGAGACCAGCTCCATCCATAAGTGTTCCAACCAAGCTCCCTCTCCTACTGAAGTATGCTTGAGTGGGTTTCTTTCACTTAACATTGAAATATGTCTGACTAATGTAGTTTGGGTTCAGAACAAGAGGTCCTATCTGAGTCCATTAGTCTCCTTGCACATGGGCTGTACCTACCTGGTGATAAGAGACTTATCCTCTGGAGCAACCTGGAGGTGAACTTGTACATCTGTCCTCTTTGACCCTCTACTTTCAAGTTCCTCATAGGACCCCTTCCCCTGCCAACAGACTTTTCTTCAGAGGACAGTGCAAGTTATTAGACTACAGTTTTACTTAGTCATGATGCCTGACACTTTTGAAGAGTTTTATTTTTTTTCCCAAGTCTCTTTGGACATGCATTTCTAAAACATTCATTAGTGTAAGTTCATTTATAGATGCCATTTTTCCTTGATTTTACTTTGTTATGGGTTATAAGCCACACCATTTCCTTGGTAATAACTTATTAAGAAAACAATAATGCCAACAGTATGATGCATTATGGTTTAACTAATGCTGAAAAATGTCTTAGAATCCTAAAAGTATCATGTAAATTTCATACTTAAGTTGTTAATTCTTCTATATAGTATTCCCAGTAGACCATTTTATGTCACTGTTTTTGGGAACCTCTAACAGAGTCCTCTATGATAGCTCTACTTGAATTAATCCTTCCTAGAGCCGAGCTTTATTAGTAAGTTTCTTCAGTCTTTTGTAAGATAAAATTAGGTGTCTCAGGATAAAGAAGCCCAACATGTTCAATGGTGCTTTTTGAGAACTGATGAACTAAATAATAAAGTTGGTCTATATTATCTTGTGAAACACTTTCATGGAGTCTTAGAATGGCACTGGCAGAGCTTAGAGTAATGGACATTGGATTTTGGCCCTACTTATTCAACTCTTCACCAGGGGCTGAAGCTCTACTGAAGATTTTGGGCAGGCACTTGTTACCATATCTAAACATCACAAAGTAATACCAAAGTAGGAGAGAAGGAAGAAGAAAAATTTTTTATTTCCTTTTACCCACCAACATCCCTCTACCCTATTTCCATTCACTTTTCATTAACTGAGATGATACTGATATGATATTTGTGAAAGGGCTCTCTCTAATGTTAGATACTCATTTAAGAGATGTTATTCCTTATGTTGATACCAAAGCCCTTCTTCCTCCAATAGCTTTTCTCTAACTGTGACTCTCTGGTATAGTGTAGTAGAGAGAGAATTAGATTTAGAGCTGGGAGATTCTAGTTTCAGTCTTGGTTTTTCTATGTTTCACAACTTCTCTCCAAACCTCAGTATTTTTTGTTAATATTTGTTTGTTCATTTTGTTTTGGTTTTAAGTTGGGGAAGGTTATGACTATATCTTCTCTTCAAAGAGAATGGGAAAGGCATATCTACAAATGCATTGCTTTAGAGACAAAGACTTAGAACAATGTACAAACAGGCCGAGAAGTCTGATTTTCATTATTAATCATAGAATGACATTCATGCAAGCATACGTGTACTCACACACACATGCATAAATGCACATACACATGCATACTCTGTCTTTCCAACACATTTTACCACTGCCTATTCAGAGTGACCAGAGAGAGGTAACTTCAGAGTTGAAGCAACTCAAGAAGGACTATTTTTTTTCTTTTTTTTAACATCTTTAATGGAGTATAATTGCTCTACAATGGTGTGTTAGTTTCTGCTTTATAACAAAGTGAATCAGCTATATATATATCCCCATATCTCCTCCCTCCTGTGTCTCCCTCCCACTCTCCCTATGCCACCCTTCTAGGTGGTCACAAAGCACAGTGCTGATCTCCCTGTGCTGTGTGGCTGCTTCCCACTAGCTATCTATTTTACATTTGGTAGTGTATATATGTCCATGCCACTTTCTTCGTCCTAGCTTACCCTTCCCACTCCCTGTGTCCTCAAGAGGAAGGACTATTTTCAAGGCTCTTTTATATGTGTCAGGAAACTTGATTCAACTTATCTACTTGGCTCATATCATAATTGATCAATTGATATCCTGAGATGTTAATACCTGGATAAGTTTGTATAGGGGTGGATTTCTTTAATTAATAAAGAGCCACCAATCCAGTTCAGTAAGAACCATTTAGTGTAGTTGATAACGGGTCAGGAAGTGAGACAGTTTTTCATATTTGACTCTTGCTTTTTTGATGTGAAAACATACATGGCCAGTTGACATTCTACAGACCCACTTTTATCTTGCAGTTTGTTGTGTATCCATTTTAATCAATAGAATATGCAGTTGGTCTTCAGGAAACATGCGGGAATCAAACAAAGGCACCTCCAGTTTGCTTCATTCTCCTTCAAACTTTCAGCCTGTGTTTATGATAGTGGAATACATTTGTTAATCACTGCAAATGAAACAATTGTTTGTCTCACGTTTATTCTGCAACATCGTTACTCTTTTTTATGTCTTTTAACAATGGCTATTAATAAAATTATGATTGTATTTTGATACATAATACCGACATTACCTCACATGATTATTGAGAAGATGGAATTAAATATGGCCTTAGGAAGTGCTGTTGATCTAAGTTATCAGAGTATGGATTGGCAGCAAGGGTGGACAAAATATAGGACTGAGAAGAGAGTGAGAGGGGCTTTACACTTGAGAACTGGGGGTCCAGAAAAATTGAGATTCAGGAGGCAAAGCACAGCATAAAAATATGTGGAAAAGAATGTAACTCATTAGAGACAGATAGGTCTTGTTTTGACTTCCTTTTCTGCTGCTTTATTATCTGTGTGATCTTGGGCAATTAACCTTCCTTGGTCTTAGTCTTCTCAGCTGTGAAAGAGGATCTCTATCTCAGAGTACTGTTTTAAAATTTCAATGAGATAATGCTGAGTAAACTTAAAGCGCTTGTAACAAAGTAGGCACTCGTAACCCATAGTGTGGTGGCCACTCTGAGATGTCACCTATGGCCCCACCTCCTGGTGTTCACACCTCTGCCCAGTTCCTTCCCATGTTGTACCTGAGTTGGTTTGGGCAACAATAAAATATAGCAGAAGTATCACTTCTGAGATTAGGTGATAAAAAGATTGCTGTTTTCATTTGAGGTTCTCTGTCTCTCTCCATATCACTCACCATGGGAGAAGCCATGTTGTTGCAGTCCCAGTGAGAGGCCGGTGTGCTGAGGAACTGAGGCTTCTTGCCAACAGATCTCTGCTTGAGTTTGGAAGCAGATCCTCCAGACCCAGTCAAGCCTCAGACAACTGCAGACCCAGCTGACACTGACTGCGTTCTTGTGAGAGACCACGAGCCAGAACCACTGAGCTAAGCTGCTCTTGAATTTTTGACCAACCTAAACTGTGAGGTAATATGTATCAATACTTCTCCTTTAAGCCGCTAAGTTTGGGTTAATTTGTTTTGCAGCAATCAGTCACTAATACACATAGTCATTATTTTGAAGATCTGGGAAGTGAAGGTTAAAATCTAAACTAAGTTAGGACTAGTGGTTGGGGGTGGGAATTTGAGGTGGGTTTGGGAGTGAGAAGGAAGTTTAAGCACTGATTTCCTAAGCCCCTTTATACTTTGTTATCTATTGGAGGGCTCTAAGCCGGGAACTCGTAACTGGTGTGTTGTGAATTGGGTATATAGAGATATTGACTCTTCTCTGTCCTTTGGTAGTTCGGTGAGGTCTCTGGAGCCTGGATTCTTGGGGCTGGTCACCTCTGGTCATGAGAAGGCTTCTTCCTTTATGCTTGTGTTTCATACAATATTATTATTTTCTAGATGTGCCGTCATGTGAAACAGCTGGACAGCACTGACATTTATAAGACCAGTATATATTTGCTTTGGGTACAGAGATATGAGACCAATAACTTCATATAAAACATGAATTGTGGAAGTTGGACTAAGTCAGGATGAGAGTCCTATGGTCCCCTAAGGTCTATAAATGGGAATTCAAAGATCCCATAAACAACACGAAATTTTATTCTGTGTGTGTCTGCTGCTGTGCTGTCATGTGTGTTTATATATTTCTCAGAGGCCAAGTTTTATTCCTTTTAACAGATAAGTCCATAAGCCAAAAGAGATTAAGGGCCACCAGAGTACATGCTTAATAAGGCCCTTTCCCCGCTCTTAAATTTCTAGAATTCTAGATCTAATGGGATTGGGCTATAGAAGATCACTTTCTCATTCAAGGTCAGACAGAGCAACTATAAACTTCTAGGGTAAACACTTTGGGACCAATTTTGAGGCTTGTTATGTTTTCTCATAGTGTAGGGTTAAGAGTATGAGCTCTGGATCCACACTGCCTCGATTTGACTGAGTGACCTTGGGGAAGTGACTTAATCTTCCTGTGCCTCAGTTTCCTCAATTATACTAGCAATTCTATCCATTACACAGGATTGATGTGATATTACATGAGCTATCCCATGTAGGGTGCTTAGAACTGTGCCTGCCTGGCATGTATTCAGTGCTCAATAATGTTTGTCATGATTATTATTATTGCTTCTGGCCCCTGGATCCAAACTTCCTCCTAACTGCTCGAATGCTTGAAATCAGATTGGATTAAGGCTTCCTGCCTCCACAGCGGGACTGGGTTATTGTGGCCCAAGACTGCGACTCTGCTGTCCCTTTCCCTTCTGTTGCTTGAGGAGGTATCTCCCTAGAAGACAGATAAATCTTTGGTAGTTATTTGTTCATTTTACCCACACTTGGCAAGAACAGGCAGCTGTTCTTGAGCAGACCTCTATAGGTCTCAAATTCTTTGTAAAATGAAAGGGTTGGACTACATGACTTCTAAGGTCTCTTTCAGTTATAGTAATCTGTGAATTTATGAATAATAGAGAGAATGCACTGGTAAGTGACATTAGTGGTAAAGTAGAGTAAGGGGTAACCAGTACAACTGCATTTTCGAGTTTAAAAAAATGCTCTGGACATTTCAATGAAAACTTGGCTTCCAACGCTATCTAAGAATATATCGCATATGAAACAAACCTAGTTTCTGGAAAAATGAGAATTATCATAGTAATTATGTTATTAAAACTTTATTAGATTTTGATACAAAATTCCATGTTCTATGTCATGAGGATTACCTATCTATACCTATGTCTATGCCTCCATATGCATATAGTTATATACAGCTACCATATTAAAGAAAATTTAAAGCATTGTTCATGAACAAATTTAATTTGCTGAAACATTAATAATATTAAAATTAATATTTTCATCCAACAGTCTTACTTTTCATGTATTTTTTTCAAAAAGTAAAGCAACTGCTGTGGAAATGAAAGACTCAAATTGCTGAAAATGTGTCAGGGCCAATAAATAAAGTTTTAGGAAGACAATTAAAAGATTATAAGTAGGGCTTCCCTGGTGGCGCAGTGGTTGAGAGTCCGCCTGCCGATGCAGGGGACGCGGGTTCGTGCCCTGGTCCGGGAAGATCCCACATGCCGCAAAGCGGCTGGGCCCGTGAGCTATGGCTGCTGAGCCTGCGCGTCCGGAGCCTGTGCTCCGCAACGGGAGAGGCCACAACAGTGAGAGGCCCGCGTACCACCAAAAAAAAAAAAAAAAAAGATTATAAGTAAAAAAGAATACCTCAGATAAAGTAGATAACTTCAGCTTCCCTCTTGTCAGTATTACCATGGTTTAAGAAAATAATGCCACAAAACTGACAGCAGAGGTCCTCAGTCCCATAGTTTTTCAATTCTATTGGAACTCTCCCTATGGCACTATAACAAACTGATTTCAGGGACTCATTTGCTCACTTTGGATAACTAATCACAATGAATGGCCTACAAGCTTTAAACTATTAATGGAAAAGAATATATTTAAATAAAAAATACATTTAATATGTACAACAGTGTATAATATGTTGGAAAACACTATAAAGATACAAAAGAACAAGGGAGTAAAAGTGCAAGTTACATGTTTTTAAATAGTTGGTTAAAGGTAGAGAATGGTGAGGAAAAGACTAAACCATTATGTACAGGTCTCATTTTTTATCTTTTCAGCTTTATTCTTTCGTCACTTTGAACTATTATTATATTTCTGGGAGAAAAAGAAAACAAAAGTATTTATATAGGACCTTCTTAGGGTAAAACTTTGGAATAGTTCTTTTTCTTTTTTTTCTTTTTGCTGCAAAAAGCTTTATTGTTTCCATTTGGTCTAAGGCTTGAGAGAGGGCTCCAGGGTGATTAAAAAGCTGCCTAGTGGCTGCAGAGCGGGGCTTCAGGCAGAAGCCCTGACGCCGGAGGGGATTTTCAAAGGCCGCTGGGCTCCAGAGGCTCCTAGTCGTGCTTGAGGCTAAGCCTTTGGAAGAGAACTCACCCAGTCCCGCCTGGGGACTAGCCATTCTGAGGAGGTTGGTCAGGTGGTTGCTATCTTCTTGATAAGTTTCACCTCCTCATCTAGGAAGTGGTTTCCCGGAAGTCACAGAGGTGGTGGTCTGGGAGGCAGAACCCAGGGCATGCAGATCCAAAAGGGCCAGGTTCGGGTTCTTCTCCATGAGAATGGCAGCTTCCATAGCATCCTGGGTTTTACCCCACTCATCTTGAGAAGGCTTCTCCACGCTCTGGAAGAGGGCACGGCAACTGCACTGGTTTTGCATTTTCAAGAGACGCTCAGAGCCCTCGAGCTTCTCCTCAGTCAATTCGTGGAAAAAGCGGCGTCCCCCCCCCCCCACACTAGAGCCACATCATCACAGTCGAAATAGAAACTCAGAGAGAGAGGTAGGTGTAGGGGGCCCACAAATGCATGTTGACCAGGCTGTTGACAATGCCTCCACCTTGGTGGAATAATTCTGACTAATCTGGGAGCTGATGGTTGATCGGTAAAATGGAGTTAAGCTCAAAAATTGGTATTGGCGTTCCCAGTGGCCAAGGATAGCTGAGTGGCTGATTCTGAAATTTGTGACTGGAAGAAAGGTTGGAGGGTGGTCGAAGGCTGGAGCAAGGGGCATCCCTGGGTCTGTTAGGTCCAAACACTGTTGAAGCAAAAGACAGATACGTGGGACCCCTGAGCGCACCCCATGTGTTTTTCATTAAAGATGAATTTTAAAGAGGAAACAAAACAGAACTAGAAATAACTAATGGGAGTTTATTGCTGTCTGAAATAAAGTTCTTTGAGTTGCCAGTCCCCCTATTTCTTTTCTGTCTTTACACTGAGATATCACAGTAAATTCTCTTAAAGAGAAATTGTCAATAGGGTGACCACCAGTGAAACTTGGGCATCTCTTTTGATAGCCCTTACTAGTTTCCTGGTGTTGTACTAGGGCTGTATTGTGACAATATGTGCAAAATATCAAAAACCAGCATCTTAGAAGAAGAAAACCAAATTTCAAGACAATGGTGAAGGCTTAGTCTTTTGGGGCCTCAGTTTCCTAATCTACAGAATGCTTGAAGGTGTGGCTGTGTTTGTGGAGGGCATGAGTTAGGGAGGGCAGGTACACTAAATGACCCATGAGTGACCCGTGAGTGGCAGGCAGATTGAGTAGATATTATCTCATGGACAAGAAGCAACATAATAGAAGTCAGATACAAAGGAAGAAAAGATTCGAAGGATGAAATTATGATAAATGCTGTAAGTCCCCTACATACGAACAAGTTCTGTCCCGAGAGCACATTTGTAGGTCCAGTTTGTTAGTAAGTCCAACAAAGTTAGCCTAGGTACCCAACTAACACAATCAGCTATATGGTATTGTACTGTAATAGGTTTATAATATTTTTCACACAAATAATACATAAAAAACAAACACAAAAAATAAAGAAAACATTCCTAATCTCACAGTACAGGACCTTGAAAAGTACAGTAGTACAGTACCACAGCTGGCATACAGGGGCTGGCATCAAATAAACAGTAACAGAATTACTGACTGGAGGAGGGAGAGGAGGTGGGAGATGGTAGGAGCTGAAGGATCGCCAGCAATAGGAGACGGAGGGCAAGCTGCAATTGCACTCACGCCTGACGTTGATGGCACAGGTTCTGGTTCCTTGCTGGATTCAATTCTATCTACCCTTTTGAGAAAACGATCCAGTGATGTCTGGGCAGTAGCTCTTTTTTTCTTGTCATAGATGGCATGGTAGCACTGGATTGCATTCTGAACGGCTGCTGCAAGCTTTGTGTACCGTTCTATGTTTGGGTCCTGTGCCTCAAAAACTAACAGTGCCTCCTCAAATAAAGAAAATCCCCTTTCCATTTCCTGCATCATGAAGCTCTTTGGTTTTTCAGTTACTTCTTCTTCCTCTTGGCTCTCTTCGTCCTTTCTCTGGGCCTCTAATTCCATCAGGTCTTCATTAGTAAGCATCTCATGTTGCACAGCAAGGAGTTCAGTGAAATCGTCCTCTTGCAGATCTAGCTCCAGCTTCTTGCTGAGGGTCACTAAGTTGCTGAAGACCTCTTTGGACTCCTCGTGCACTTTCTCAAATCCATGAAAATCGTGAACAAATTGCAGGTAAAGTTCTTCCAAACCCCATTCATGGTGATGGCGGTAACCTCACACCAAGCAAATTCAATGTTTTTTACAGATGTTATAGTCCTTCCAAAATTGTGGTAAGGTTGTTTCTGATTCGTCACTCACTTTTACTGCCTGACAAAACGTGTGACATAAATAATATTTCTTGAAAGTTGCTATAACTCCCTGGTCCATAGGTTGGATGAGCGATGTAGTTTGGCTGAGCGATGAGTATTCAGTGGCAGATGTACTACTTTGATGTTGGGATGAATGTTGTCCATGAATGGGGCGTGACCCGGAGTATTATTGAGCAGCAAAAGAATGTTGAATGGGATGTCCTTCTCCAAGCAATATTTCTCTGTGTCTGGGATAAAGTGGTGGAAAAACCAGTCCTGCAAAATGGCCTGTGTAATCCAGGCTTTGGGGTTACTCTTCCACACAAGAGGAAGAGAGCCCTTGGCTATGTTTTTAAGGGCTCTTGGGTTCTCTGAATGATAAACTAAGAGAGGCTTCAGCTTCATATCTCGGGAGGAGGTATTGCCAGCAAACAACAGAGTTAGCCTATCCTTTGCTGCTTTATAGACTGGCACCAACTTTTCTTCCTTACTGATGTAACTTCATTCTGGGATCCTCTTCCAGTACAGTTCTCTCTCACCCACATTAAAAACCTGCTGGGGTAAATATGTGCCTTCATCAATAATTTCTCAAAGCATTTCAGGAAATTCCCAGGCAGCTACCATATCTTCACTCGCTGCCTCGCCACTTACTTATGTTGTGAAGGTTGGCTCCAGCCTTGAACCGATCAAACCAGCCATGGCTGGCATTAAAGATGTGCCCTCTGATTCTTTGCTGTGTTTCTTCTTCAAGACTTCATAAAGGCTTTTAGCTTACTCTTGAATCAGCATTAAGCCGAGTGGGACTCAACGCTGACACTGATCCTGCATACACACATGGAGAAGTTCCTCCGTCTCCTTTCCACACTTCTTCGATATTATTGTCGACATCATCGGCACAGCAGACTTCACATGTTCTATGATCCTGTCCTTGTTTTTCAGAATCATGCCCATGGTTGAACGATCCATGTTATGAGAATGAACAGCTTCTACCATCTTTTCGCCTCTCTCCACTCTCTCAATTATTTTCACTTTTGTTTCCATCATTATTGCTTGGCACTTTTTAGCAGTACTAGCTACATCACCGTTGCTTCTACGCTTGCTTCCGGACATTGGGCTTGAAATATACTGTACTACTGTACTCTATACAGTACTGTACAGTAAAGTACACAAAAGCACAATCACTTGTAGAGGATGCACCCATGTGACAATGTACGCCAGACACGTGAACTAACTTACGTGATTGGACATGAGAATGCACGTTCGCATGTTGGAAAATTTGCAACTTGAAGGTTCGTATGTAGGGAACTTACAGTAACCCCCAAAGTAAGAGAAAAGACAAAGATTCTTCTAAGCAACTGTCTTTTCATTTTCTAAAATTTTTCTTGAGGTTGTTTGCTTATGTTTTCTTTTTTTTGATATTCTGTGCTCCCTATATTTTTTTTGTGACCCCTGGCTCCCTTGAGAATTAGAGAGTCTTTAGAAGTCAAACAGAGAAAAGCTAATAATGGGAATATGGGACACCTTTTTGGCCTTTCTCAAGGGTTGATCTAGGAGACTCTAAGTATCTGAAAACTAAGCAGCCTTTTCAGATTAAAAAAAAAAAAAAAGACTTCTGCAAAAAAGGGCTGGGTAGAACTTAAGCAAATTCATGGCAGCTTTTACAGCAAGTAAACATCTTTGGAGAAGGACTTGTTTATCTTACTTCCTTCACCAGCAAGAACAAACTGAGTGGGAAAGAGTAACCAAAAGAAATGTTATTGTCATTTTTAATCTGTTTGTTAAGTGTGATAGTCCATTTTCTTTCTAAAACTCAGGCTCTCAGATATTCTCAGTGGTACATGGAATGATCTGAGTAACTAATATTCATGTACACAATGATTTAATAGCCATATTGATGCATAGAGGTCTTCAGGTCTGGTTGTCAAATGCTTTGGTTTTACATAAAGATGTCTGGAGCATATGTAGTGTTTTATTAATTCAAATATTGCATGTACATAGCACAGCATCTTTCCAGTGCATTAAAAATGCTGCTCAGGTGTACATACTTTATTAATCTTTATGTCTTTTTTCTCATAAAGCTCTTTATGTGCTACTATTTATTTAAGGAATTCCAGTGTTCCTATGAACACTATTTAGACCTCTGAATAGTAATAACTATCTCTAAAATATTTTTTGACCAAGTGAAAAATAAAATAAAGTGAAATTATTATATAACATATTGGAAAGAGTTACACAGAAACGCATAAACATGGCTGTTTTATATATCAATACAAATTAGATCTTGGAGTATATTCAACCATATTATAGAACCATTAAAGTAACATTTCATTAGATTCAGAAGCTCTTATGTATTATTTTGCACATATATTCTCATGTATTCTTACATTTTCTTTATATGGTAAATGAATCTATAAATTTCGTGACTCATATTGATAGATTATACTTCAATTCTATGGCTGTTAGCCTAGTCTGGTTTGGTATTTTTCTGTGATTTGGTAAAGTTGAGGGCAGTGGATTTTATTGTTTCCATTTTTCTCTCTCTAAGCAACAGCAAATATCTTAAAATATGAAATAAAAAATTTTATCCATTTTTTACTGACTAAAATCAAATAATATAAATCAGACTACCCACTGACAGATCAAATCTGAGACATTCTTTGATCAAGAGCCATAGATGCTCTGGGGGCTTCTAATCTAGGGTGATGATTACTACTAGGGAAAAAGAAAAGCCAGGGGAGTTGACCAGTGTCCCTAAGGGACAGGCACTGGAAATGCCACTGCTAAACATTAGCCAGGGTATGACAAGAGCTATTTTATGGTTCCTTCCTTACACATATAAATGTTATGGGACACATCCAGAGCAGAATATAACAAAAATTCTGAAATTAGTTTTAAGAGGTGCATTTAGAAGCTTGAAAATATAATTCATAGAAACCAAGAAGCTCAACCATTTGTTTTCACATATTTCAGGGTCCTTTACTCCTGTTTAGTTCCTAGGTGATGAGTTACATACAATCCCTTAATATTTATCACCTCGTTAGTTTTCAATTTTGCACATCAAATGTCTTCAATGGTGATTCCTTCTTTTCTATAGAGAAATGCTGATGTGCTCAGGCTAAGTTATGGAGAAGAGCTGACAGGGGAAAGAGATGGAAGAAAAACTAACAGACAGTTTCTTCCCCAAGGCAACTTAACTGGCAAAGAGGTGGATTGATTCCTAAATCCCCACATTGGGGCTAGACTTTGGCATTCTAGAAAGTGATGGTGGTGGAAAAATGTGATCTTCTGGTTATGTTAAAAATAGAAATACATTTTAAAATGAAGTTTGAGTTTTTCATTTTCATGTTAATATTTATTGCTGGTTCTCACTATATTAGATGGGCAAGAAGCATTATTCTGAAAACAAACCAAATGAAACAAAACAAACTACAAAAAGCTTACAACTTTTTATGATTGTGTTAAGAATGTTTACAGTGAGATAGAGACAAGTACGGTGGACCAGTATCTAGTTCAGATGATGATGATGATTATGGTGATGGTTTTATGTCATTCTGTCAGTAACTCAACACAGATATTTATGTGAATAAGGTGACTGTATTGTCCTTTTGATAAAGGGCCAGTTAGTAAATCTTCTCCTTCTCCTAAAATTATTTTTTCCATTGGGTAATTATTACTTCTTTTTTTTTTTTTTTTTTTTTTTTGCGGTACATGGGCCTCTCACTGTTGTGGCCTCTCCCATTGCGGAGCACAGGCTCCGGACGCGCAGGCTCAGCGGCCATGGCTCACGGGCCCAGCCGCTCCGCGGCATGTGGGATCTTCCCGGACCGGGGCACAAACCCGTGTCCCCTGCATCGGCAGGTGGACTCTCAACTACTGCACCACCAGGGAAGCCCTACTTCTATTTTGTGAAAATAAAGTGTAAATTATAATCTCTATCCAATGCCATACTAACTTTGCCAGGAGGAAAGGCTTAAATCAAAGAAGGGTTAAATTTAACATTTGTTAAATAAGCATCAAGTAAGATATGGTGGTTTATGGGATGAACTCACTGGTAAGTGTGTCTAACATATTGCTTCTGTTTTTATTCAGATCTTATTCCTAATAAATGGCAAATAGTGGCAGTAAGGCTGAATCTCCTTTTCAGCATTTTTTTGGATGGTCGGGGAGGAATCTGGGAGGGGGTTGGTCCACCTTATGATCTGACTGTTTTGGACTGTGATAATAGAGGAGGTAGACAGTTACAGAGGAAACCAAATACTTCGGAAAAGGAAGATTCTGGTGACCATAAAAGATAGGAAGCTCATACATTATCAGTCCATATATTTGCCTCTCTCCATAATTTTGCCCTTCTACCTTTATCTAAAATATATGAGGAATTACTTGGGCCATAATATTGATAGTTCTAATTTCAAAATGGATTGTTTCACAGTGCTAAGGCTTACAAAGTAGGGTTGGCAAGGGGTTGGTGGAAAAGGATATATTTGTTTATAAGCTCTTTTCTTGGCTTCCCTATTTTTTCATTTTAGAAAATATCACAATAAATATTTTCTCCCAGACTTATTTTTTTCTTGTTATTTAAATGTTAAATCAGTATTAATATACAAAAATATTTTATTTACAATTTCACTTAATTATAAATTTACATTAATTTGAAGAGGGACTTAACTAAAATATACCTTTCTTTATATTTTCAATGAAAAAATGTTTTCTAAGAAAATTAATAGTAAGTGAAATTTCAGTGGCACATCTGTCTAATTTGGTCAACTAATTGTTTTCAGACAGTTTTGAAGAACTTTGAACATAATATTATGTAATTGTTATTTATGAAATAAAAAGTTTGATTTCACATACTTTAATAAAAGCATTCTTATTTATTCATTAAAGGAGGATTTTAATGTTGGGTAGCTCAGTTAATGCAGACAACTGGAATAATAAAGCCATACATTTGAAATCATGCTACATTTATTATTAAATATATAAAATGATGCTTTTCATTAGACAAAATCATTTCTTTTGCAAGTAATAAAAACTTGATAAAGTTTTACAGTATTAGTTTTTCAAAAGATGGTAAAGGACAAGGAAGGTTTTAAAACAGTTAAAAGAGATCAATTTATTCTTTCATTAAATTCCTTATAGTTAAAAGATTACATTAGAAGTTACTTATACATGCTGAAGTATTATCTTGGCAAAAAGATTTTTTAAAATCCCTAGAGATTATGTAATTGCTGGAAGTGTGGGTACTTCGATTGTTTTTTAATAGAAAACACTCTATGGTATAAGAATAGTATTCACAGTGCAGTAGTACAAAAATACTATAATAGTACAAAATCATATTAATTAATCTTGTGACATTGGTTGAGTCACTAAGCATCTCTGAGTCTCAATTTCCTAATCCTTAATATGAATAATTTGGACTGAATGATCTGTAGGGTTACTTACAATTCTACAATAATCTATATCTATAATATTACTATCATGTAGCCTCAAAGAACATTAGTATCATGTAATTTTGAAGAGTGTATTTATTTAAAATAGTAAGACTTTTGGCATATGACTTTAATCACAAGGTTAATTTATTAAATCAAAACATTTGTTTTTGAGACTACCGAACTTGCATGACTGTTACTATTCAAGGAAAAGATACTTTATTCCCTAGCAGGGGAAATGATATGTTATCTGGAAGTTTCCTTCTGTTGTTGACACTCACATTTTAGGGACACCTGAAGAAACCAAAGTGGCTTTTTACTACTGGTTACAATTGGTGTTTATAGTACCAAGGGATGTAACCAGTTTTTCTGAGTGAGATGTTCAATACTTTCTTTCCTGCACAGAACATTTTAAAAAGCTTGCTTGGAAAAGAAGTTTATTTTTCATACAGTAGCTGGTGATCCTTTTGAAATGGAATTATGTTCTTGTTGTCATGGCAACATAGGATTCCATGCTCCTGTTTTCTACAATGTATATTTCTCTGAGTCTGGGTGTTTATAAGTGTTTTATTCATTGGTGGCACTGTGGTTACTGGCATCAAGAAAATAGATTAGCCATATGACATCTATGGTGCCTGTCATCTTTGAATTTCCCCGATATATTAAGCATTCCAAAGAAGGTGATTATGGTGTCTATTTTAGGAGGGAGGTGGGATACTAACTTGTACTTTCTATATGAATCAGTGTGTTTAATACAGTGCCTGTAAGAAGCAACTCCCATATTTCAGTGGTTTAACACAACAAAGGATTTTTTTTCTTGCTTATGTCAGATGTGGACAGGGCAGATCTCCACCAGAAGGTGACTTGTCTTTGTTGACCCTTAGAGGCTATGGAGTCCTCCACTCTCTTTCATCTGCCTGTCTAAGAAGCAAAGAGAAAGCACGCGGGATCATACAGGTTGTTTGACAGACAGTTTTGGAAGTGGTGCACATCAATTCTGCACACATTCTACTGGCCAGAACCCAGTGATATAGCCCTAACTAGCCACAAGGGAGGTGGGGTTTGTACAGAGGCCCAGAAAGAGAAAATGGGATTGACAAGCAGCCTGCATGCCTTTTTATTTACAAATGTTTTATGTTTAATTGGAATATCTTTGGAAAAATTTAGATCTCTCTATTTAAAATTCACTTTGAATGATAAACAGGTGGTAGCTGATATAGTAATTCAAATTTATCCTTGTTGCTTTTTCATGAAAGGCTTATTCACTTTTCCTTTCTTTCTAATTTAGGGTATTCTGAATATAACCGTTAAGTTCTTATTTTTATTGCTACCTTAGGATCTCACTTTAATTATCAAGCTCTTTGCTTCTGTTGAAGAGAACTCCATAACTTACAATGTAATAATCATAACAGGACTTTTGTAATTCCTTGGAGGCCAGATGAACTTCATTTGAAGTAATCTGAAGTAAATCATTTTGTTATGAAATATCACTTTTAGTTTAATTATCTGGTAATACCAAAAAAAGTTCTTGATGATCTATTTGCTGTTCTTTGCATGTGCAGTGAGTATGTAGCCATGTGTGACCAATTAAAGGTGTCCTCAAATTGTTTGACCCTTCTTCATTGAGAGTGGAGCCTGTGGCCCCTCCCCTTGAATCTGGGTGAACTCTGTAACTGCTTAGACAATAGAATATGGCAGGGTCGATGCTGAGCCAGTTTTCAGGCCTACACCTTAAGAAAATGGCAGCTTCCACTTTTGTGGAATAGACATGCTTGGAATGAAGCCACCATAGTGTAAAGCTTAAGCCACATGTAGAGATTATGTGTAAGAGCATTGGATAACAGCTCCATTGACCTTCCATCCTGCAGCCAGTATCAATTGTTAGCCATGTGAGTCAGCCATTTTAGATGTCGGTCCAATACGCTCTTTACATAAATTCAGCCCCAGATGCTTGCCCAATGCAATCAATGAGAGACTCCAAGCAAAAACTGGCTGTTCCAGCCAAGTCAGGGATGTGGGGGATCATAATAAATTGTTGTTTCATGTGATTATAAAAACCTGGAACATTATATTTTTCTTTATTAGGATTTGCTTTTGTTGGAAAAGCTTCTGATATCACAAGTTTTCAGTAACCCCTGAATATGGTTGAACAGCCTTTGGAGAAATGAACATGAATTGCAATTTTTTCTATCAATATCTATCTATCTATCTATCTATCATCTTTTTATGTTAGTTGCCAGCTAGGACAAGTGGGTAGATTAATATTTGAGTCTGAGTGACATTACTAAGGACTGGCTTCAATAAGATATTTCTCAGGGTTGACAGCAGACAATATTCTTACAGTTTTCTGGGTCACTGTCATAAACTAGAATTCTAGAACATAGTAATTTAGTTTAAGGGAACATCAAGCTCACTAGTTTGTCCCTGGTGGCAGTGTCAAAATATAATTGGTGTCCTCAGGGAAAAACTGCACACTTAAAGCTGTGCAAGAAAAAGAAGATACAAACATTTATTGGTCAAATAACATGAATGCAGGAAAGCTAAACTGTGTGTCAGTTATAATTAGCTGATTCCTTATATTGCATGACTTGCCAGAGCCAGCAGGAAAAAATTACTTTAACTACTTCCCTCATATAGGAGTCTAAATCCTGAAATGTCACCATTTCAGATTCAGTCATTTGTGTTCTTTTCCCCCCAAAACCTCCATTAAATTGTGAATATTCTTTGATGAATGTGACTTGAAAAAACTCACACTCAGGTATTAAAGATTTTCAGGTATAATCTCTCTCCTACAGGGAGAAGAATTTTCAAAATGTCTTATTGTTTAAAGAGCCTTTAAAGAGTTGGTGTTGTTCTTGGGAAGATGCTGAGCATTGGATTAGAGAAAAAGGAGAGGTGACATAAATTGCATACTTCATAATTTTATCTGAGCTTATGCTAAATGCACTATGTACTTATAATTCTATATATGCCATATTCTGCTGATCTCCTTTGAAGTCATATGCTCTTTGAGGCAGGTTCATGTATTGTACATATATTATAAAATAGTAATTTTGGTAAGTCAATAGCATTTATTACAACCTACTGTTAACTGGTAAGTATTCCTTTTATCAGCCTTATTCCAGGTCATATGTAAATTTATGGAAAATGACAATATGAATTCCTAATAGAACAGGATAGTGCTTTCTTCAACAGGTGTATACTTAGAATTATAATTCTTTTGGTAGTTCCTTAATGTATTGTGCATTAATGGGTTATAACCTAAGAGAATAGTTTCTCCAGGTAGTATAGCTAAAATAATTTCACTGGCAGACTCCCCTCACTTCTACCATTCCATTTTTTCTTTTTTTGGGAGCAAATAGCCATCTAGTTAGAGACTACATTTCCCAGGATTCTTTTGGTCAAGAGTGCTCATAAGTCTAAGTTATCACCAGTGGAATGGGAATAGAAACAGTGTGGAAAACTTCAGACTCATTTGCTTAAAAACAAAAAAAAATATTCTAGATTTCCTCTCTTTTTCTCCTTCTCGTGAGTAGGAATATAATGTGTTTGTGACCCAGCTTCACCCATGCAGATGAAAGTAATACCTTAGGGGAGTGGTAGAGCAATAAGACGAAAGGAACCTATAATCCTGAAGGACCTTGTGTAACAGAACTACCCTATCAAACTTGAATCCTCCACTTGGGATTGTTATATGAAAGAGAAGTAAATTTTGTCTTACAAAAGCCACTGTTTTTATCTCTTTGTTAAACTACCTTAGCTTTTACTGTAACTAATATACCTCACCTTTTATGCTTGAAATAAATATTTTCTTCTGTGAAAGAGCTCAACATATAGCCTAGTGCATGTGATGCTTGTCTCAGTAACTCAATGATGCTAAAAAAAGGTTCTGAAAAGATGCACTTGGTTGAATGCTTTCATAAATGTAATCATATAACAGTATGTATGTGACCCAGTGAATGTCTAATTCAGGATGTAGACCCAGTGAGAAGGCATCAAATTTCTTCCTGTCAAAATATTTTTTATTTTTGTTGTTCACTTATTTCTTTAAAACTTAGAATTCTAAAGCTGCCTAATATGTGTATCTTTCATTCCCTTATTGTGTCCTTAGTTTGTTCTAAGTGCAAGAAAAATCAAAGAAGCATTGGCTCTGATTTGAAGGCGCTCGTGCTCTTGTCTGTTTTGATAAACATCATCTTCCAGAATTCAGAACGCTGACTACTGTGTGGGGTGCTCAATGAATATTTGAAGACAGAATGATTATGGTAGTTGATGAGAAAAGACATATAGAAAAAGGCTTAGTAATACAAAGCAGGGTTGGAATGACAAGTGGCCTTGAAATAAGAGTTGTGGAGTTTAGAAGAGTGAGGGTTCAACCATAGAGGAGAAGCTCTGAAGGATGTATGTGGTTTATCTGGAGAGGGTTCTTGTTGGTAACTGGGGACAAGGACAGATAATATGCTCAAAGTTAAACGTAATATAGATCATCTCTGTCCAATGGAACCTTCTGTGATGATGGAAGAGTTCTATATCTGCACTGTGTGATATGGTACCAACTAGCTACATATGGCTACTGAGTACTTGAAATAAAGCAAGGGTGACTGAGGAACTGAAATTTTAATTTTATGTAATTTCAGTTGATTCAAATGAACATTTAAATAGCCACATAGCTACCATATTGAGAGCACACGTATAGATAATTCAAGTATAAGGGTGTATGAACAAAGATTTAGGTATGAGAATGAGCCAGGTAAGTTTTGGGCTTAGTTCAGTACCTGAATTCACTAATTAAAGTGCTGGAAGTCGGATTACTGAAGTATAAAATTCAAAATAAGGCTGCAGAAAGATACATGTCTTCAAATCCCATCTGGAAACTGCTCAGATGGTGTTGGATTTGCCATAGGACTGCTTTGGTTGTATACACACACACACACTTATGGCTTTGAAATGAGAGTTATTTATTGAAAGATATTGAGAAAACTAAAGAGGTGGTCAAAGTTTTAAAACTGAAGTCTGTGTTTTCTCCCTTTTAAATTCAAGTTACTAGCTTTTAAAGAATATAATTCTGAGATTGTATACATCAAGATATCTAACTTCCAATTACAGGAGTTTTCCTAAAATCATTTATTTCATGGAAAGCCATGACATGCAAGCTGGACATGCAAGCTTGTAGCATTCTTTTAATCTAAATATTTTCCAGGCAATTATATGTGAAAATAGAATCTAAAATGTCTTCCCTAAATCTAGTATAATTTATTTGAAAGTTGTACATTATTTGTGTTGATTTGCCTGAAGAGAATTTTTTTTTTTTAATCCATAGTAAGTGCTGGTAGTTGAAGTGTAGTGAACACAATTCTGAAATGTATAATATAGCATGTTCTATTTTGTGCATTTATGTGAGAAAAAGAGAATTGAATGAGAAGGGAAGATGGAGATGAAGAAAGGAAAGATGAGGAAAAATCAGGACAGAGGATGTATTTACTGACTTATTTGATGGAATATTTACTTACATTGAATATTTGAGTCCAATTTCTGTTCTCCAGATGCACGCAAGTGAAATGGAACAGCAGCAAGACCTCTCTAAACTGAGGAGTATCAGAATGTGATAAATCTCTCTCCCAGTTGTCGTGGTGTATAGCATAGTATAAGCAATGTGCAGTCTCTGTGATATGAGAAAAGAGAATTGGATGGGAAAATAGAGAGAATATTTTTTCTTCCAGATATCGAGGTCATTTTATGAGATGTAAAGACAGAAATGTTTCTGGGAGGCATTCTGCTCATTCCCAGAGAGCTTTTATCGATCTACCATAAAAAGTCAATTTCTACTTTCATGTGTGTAGAACTCCTATTGAGGTCAAAGGTAAAGGACACACCCGGATCCAAAAGGGATGTTTTGGCTTGAATTTTCTAAAATAAATTTCAGCAGGAAAAAAGTTAATATGAAATATTAAGCTCAGAAGATACATTTCACACACGGTAATATCTCTGTAATGTATCTTTCCTCTGCAGGAAACTTGATCCACTCTATATTTGTTTTGAATTGCTCTGTCCATCTATCTCACTTCCAGAGATCACCTTTATTCCCCTACTCAGCTAGCTGTTTAAGGGAAAAGACAGAAAAGAAAAGACCTAACACAAAGGCTGCTGGAAACTTGAGTTTTTAATTTGTAACTATTTGTTTTACTGTGAAGTAATAACTGTTGAGTAGTTTGGGGCAAGCTACATTTAACTCTTTGGTATTCAGATTTAGCAATTCTATGATCCCTGTCAGTTGTTGGTGAAAAAATTCAACAGGGCTTTTTGTGTTGCTATTTTAAATTAGAAATATACGTGGTTTAAGCAAAGTCTTCAGACGAGCTTCTATGCTCTTCTATTTGCAATCTTGCTTTCATTAATATTAGAGCAGTTATTAGATGCTTACTGTGCTAAACATATTCTGCAAGTCCCTTTGTGAGGAAGAGTTTTGCGGCTGGAGTAAAATCAGTTTCCTTAAGAAATCCTAGGAAAAATTTTGATTTATTGAGTACTTTTACTTTCAGTGAAACATATTTCTGAATAATTGATTTTCTACATAGAAATTTATCTCCCATCATGCTGGAACGTTTATATTTCTTTAGAATATAAAAAATTTACTGATTCCTTAGCAGACGGTCCAGCCCTGACTCATGGGGCCATCTGTTCTAAAATCTGAGTCTGTAGAAGGGCTGTGGACATTCTTATGATACTTTGACATTGTAGTAATCGAATTACTGTCTCCTGGGGAGAGTAATAACTCCTTTACTCTGAGTCTTCTGAATAGTAAGCTGGGGACGCTATATCCAGGCTGGAAGAAAAGGTTCTTAGTATTCCTGATGAAGTTGGGAACTGCAACATTATGTGCAGAATCAAGAGTTCACTCTAAAAACTGGCTAGGTGTGTGACTTAGGATCACGATGATTCATTTTGTTGTTTCCTGAGCACAAGTTGGCCTTAATTGGGTTTAAAGTACATCCCACCATAATCTTGCTCCACTAGTCACCTTCCATTAGCAAGGTGCTACTGACAGTGGCTTTACACAGCGTTAACTGAGGGGTCCATTTGTCTCTGAGTGTATGTGTGTGTATATATGTGAATTCACACCTTCCCTCTTAATTTTGAACCATTTGAAACAAGCCAGACCTTCCTTGTGTCCTTTCTTCTACCCAAATTTCTTTATTGACGTTTGAATTCCTATATGTACCATTAAAGGTTAATAAAAATATTCAAAGTTACTTTGAGAAATAGGACAAGTTAATTTTTTACATATATATTTATTTTTTTCAAAATGGAAATTCTCAATTATACACAAAAGAAGAGAGAATAGTATAGTGAACTTATACCTAGCTTCAAAAGTTATCAACTTTTGCCAAGTGTTTTTATCATTTTATCTTGCTTCTCTATTTTAAAGCAAATCTGAAACATCATACCCTCTAACTACACTGATATACATTTCTAATCTATAAAGAGAAATTTAAAATGTAACTATTACACAGTAATTATTTCTAACAATTTTACCAATTGATTTTTCATATTATTTATAACTAGCCCTTATTTAAGTTTTTCTGATTATATCAATGATGTTATTTTGATGCTCGTTTATTCAAATCAGGTTCCAACAAGGTCTATAGTGACATTTAGTTATTATGACTCTAAAGCCTCTTATTCTACTAAAGTCCCCACTCATATACCACTTTTTGTTTCTTTTTGTAACTAACTTGTTGGAGAGACCAGTTTATCTGTCCAGTAGAATGTTCTGCACTCTGGATTTGGCTGATTGTGTCCTTGTGGTGTTGTTAAATGACTGCTCTATGCCCTGTGTTTCCTGGGTACTCTTCACTAGAGCTAGAGGCATTATGAGATTCAGATCCATATTTCGAGGGAAGGATACTTCATAGTGGCTACTGTGTACTTCATATTGTATTACATCATGAAGCATATTCTCCTTTGTTGACTAACATTTAATGACATTAAGATTGATCAGGGCTTCCCTGGTGGCGCAGTGGTTGAGAGTCCGCCTGCCGATGCAGGGGATACGGGTTCGTGCCCCGGTCCGGGAAGATCCCACGTGCCGCGGAGCGGCTGGGCCCGTGAGCCATGGCCGCTGAGCCTGCGCGTCCGGAGCCTGTGCTCTGCAACGGGAGAGGCCACAACAGTGAGAGGCCCGCGTACCGCAAAAAAAAAACCAAACACACATTGATCAGTTGGTTCAGGTGCAGTCAGTCTCAGCCCTCCATTATAAAGAAGAGCATATGGAAGCTTAAACTATGAGATAGCCTATTTACAGGATACCTTATAATTATAGCACCCATTGTTGATTGCTGTTTAGGTCTTCAATTAATTGTGATTGCAAAATGGTGATTTATTTTTTTATTAAAGTTTTTTT
Source organism: Neophocaena asiaeorientalis asiaeorientalis (assembly GCF_003031525.2). Taxonomy (NCBI): domain Eukaryota; kingdom Metazoa; phylum Chordata; class Mammalia; order Artiodactyla; family Phocoenidae; genus Neophocaena; species Neophocaena asiaeorientalis. The sequence continues at coordinate 637,302 of NW_020175403.1, forward strand.
ATCTTATTTATTTATTATTTTATTTATATTATTTATTTTAAAATTTTATTTATTTATTTTTATTTTATTTATTAAGTTTTTTATTAAAAACTTAAAAAAAACCTTAAACCTATAGAAAACTTGGAACTACAGTACAGAAAATTGTTTTTTTCTTATATGTTTGAAAGTTGGCTGGTGATGTGATGCCCAGCCATCTCCTAATACTTTAGTATATTTCCTGCAACAAGGGCATTCTACATAACCACAGCTCAACAACTGAAATCAGTAAATTAATACTGACACATTACTGTCATCTAATCTTGGATCGCATTCAAGTTTTGCCAAATACTTCAGTAATGTCCTTAATAAGAAAAAGATCCAGTTCAGAATCTTGCACTGTCTTTAGTTATCATGCTTCTTTATTCTCCTTTGAAATGGAACAGTTTCTCAGTCCTTCCTTGACCTTTATGACTTTGACTTTCTTGAAGATTATAGAGCACTTATTTTATAGTATGTCCTTCAATTTGTGTTTGACTGGTACTTCCTGATGATTAGATCCAGGTTATGCATCTTTGCAGAAATATCACAAAAGTGGTATTGTGTTCTTGTTCCAAACTATCAGGTGGCTCATGATTTTGATTTGTTCCATTGCTGACGGTATTCACTTTTATCACTTGATTAAGGTAGTGAGTATCTGCCAGGTTTCTCCACTGGGAAGTTATTCTTTATCCTTTTGTAATTACTTAATATTTTATGGAAAGGTACTTTGAAACTATTTAAATATCCCACTCTTCATGAAAATTTCAACTTATTGTTATAGCAGTGTGCTATGTTATATTCTCCTGTTTCATTCAATGAGTTATAATCCATTAGTATCATTTAAAATTTTGATACTCAAATTGATTTGGCCAGTCAGAGCCCCTTGAAAGTTGGCTCCTCTGTCCATTTGACATGACTCCATTATTCTTTAAGCAGATATCTACTTTCTGATACAAGATGATCCAGGCATATCATGACCTTTCATTGCCCAGGGGAAGAGAAAGAAGAGGTAAGAGGAAGAATCAAAAAGGTGATTTTCTAATTTGGTTATTCCTTCTATATTTTTTACCTGGAATTTCTCTTTAAAGTCTTACCTCAGCCACTTTGTTATCCAGAATACTGTGCTTAATTTTGCTCTTTGTCTGTCAGTTTTCAAAATAAGGAGTAGGTTCCCTAGCGATGTTTGATGGTGATGATGAGTTTGTTTAAAAAATATAATTGTGAACTTATGAAATTTTGTTTTTATATTTGAATTCAGTGTGTTTCAACTTATTGTTTTTGTTATTCCTTTTGGTGTTCAACTTGTCCATTTTTGTGGTATTGTGAGTCCCTTAATGTTGACTTCTGTGTCCTTTTGACATAGACCCCATTTATCTTTCAAAGCTTTTTGCATTCTGGTGCAGCAAGATGATCCAGTCTTTGGTGTAAACTTCTTGTTCTAGATATGGAATCAACCAAGACGTCTAGTCAGAAATGATATTTAGAATCACGGTCTAGGTAAGTAGTCATAGCTTCTAGGCCTTTTCAATGGATAGAGTTAGAAACTGTATAAAGGTTATCTTTTTAAGAATACAAAATCATGAGTTCATACTGACATTTTGATTCATATTTAGAATTTGCAAGTACCTAGAGTTAGCTACACTTGAGGTTAAGGGCACAATCCTTTAGACTGCCAAATCTGCCCAAGACTTCTGACACCAGCTGCAAGTTTGGGGGTCCCCAGGGCCATCCTGACTTCAGATCAGCTGGCTACAAATTCAGAGTCCTCATGAACTCCCTCATGTTTGATAATTCACTAGAACGGATCACAGAATTAATGAAAGCGTTACATTTATGATTATAGTTTTATTATAGCAAAATATACAAACTAGAATTGGACAAAGGAAGAGACACCTTGGGAGGAGTCTGGGACTGGGAGGGTTCCAAGCTCAAAGCTTCCTCAGTGACATGTTACTCCCACAGCATCAATGTGCAGCTAAACTGGGTGGACAGCAGTGATAGTGACTCCCGTTCTCTGGCTTCTGTTTGGGTCAGACAGTGGGAGCACTTGCAGTAGGTCAGAGTGAGAAAGGAAGAATTTATTCCTCTAGTTTCTACCCTGTGGCTTCTCGCCACAAGCTGGATGTATTCTTTGTCTAAAAGTCATAGCTCTTTTCAGGTAGATTTCTCCCCACTGTGTTCTCTCTCTTTCACCCTCCCTCTCTCCCTCTCTCTCTCATGTCTCTCTCTCTCTCTGGGTTCTGGTAGGCACTCCTTCTGTACCTCATTGCTTCGGGCCTGGAGGTGTTAACATTGCCCCACTGTTACTAGCCCTGGGATATGGCACTACCCTTTGTGGCTTCTTTACACCCTGTCTACACCTTTGTAAATAGATTTATATATGAAATTCTCCTCACAAAATAAAATTGAAACTTCATTATTTTCAGACCAAAGCCTATTCAGAGTAATTAGAAGCAGGGATAGGAGAGATACTGGGAGTGAATTGCTCACATAATTCAAGAGAACCTTCTTGCTAGGGGGCATAGGGCATGGATGATTATTGGCGTGTAGTGGCAACAAGGTCATCTGAATATCAATAGTAGTGGCACAGGATTAGGTGCAGGTGGAGGGCAAGGCAATGAGAGATCAACTGTGAAAATAGTTGCTGTGGTGTCTAAGTGATTATAAAAGTTTGGTCCTAGAGAGAGTGTGTACAGTGAAATGGAGAATTTTAAAGCTTAGAACATGCATAGAAAAATCAAACAGCCTCAGAGGCTGTTAAGGATTGTCTTATCTTCTACTGTGGCTGAGGACAAAGAAGAGGACCTGGCTGTAAAAGGTACAGAATTCAGCCCCAATTAGATGTTCAACATTGTCAGGTCTATTATAGTAAGGTCAGAGCAATAAAGGAGAAGGGCACAAGGACACTGATATGTGGGAGAGAATCATTAGGACAGACATAGACAAGACAAGGTTGAGAACTTTGAGCACCCAAATCCCCCTGAGCCTCTTATGCCGGTAGAGGCAGAATCTCTCCTTTACCTTGAAAGAACCAACCTAACCTTGAAAAAAGTTTTTTTTCTTTTTTTTGTGGTACGCGGGCCTCTCACTGCTGCGGCCTCTCCCGCTGCGGAGCACAGGCTCCAGACACGCAGGCCCCGCGGCCATGGCCCACGGGCCCAGCCGCTCCGCGGCATGTGGGATCCTCCCAGACCGGGGCACGAACCCGCGTCCCCTGCAACGGCAGGCGGACTCTCAACCACTGCGCCACCAGGGAAGCCCCCAAAAGATTTTTGATGATAGTATCTGTTGCTTCACAAGGAGATGGTCAATAGCATAGGACTTCCTCTCATCAGGGCTGACCCAACACATGCTGCTGGTGTGTATTCATCCTGGGCCATTCTCTGGGATACAAGCCAGTTACTTGGAGGAAGTTGATTGCATTGGATCTCTTTCATCAATACTTTGTCCTTCATAATTTGGATATGGATTTATACTTCTTGCCCAATGTGCTTCTGTTGGTACCACAATTAGTGCATTTACAGGATGCCTTAGCCATTGCCTTGGTATCCTTCCTAACATTTCCTCCAATCAGAGAACACATTTGACAAGCAAGGAAGTGTAACAATGGCCTAATTCCCACAGAATTAACTGGTTGTAGCATGTGACCCATCAAACAGATTAGCTGGATTATACAATGGTGGAGTGGCTTGCTGAATCTCAGTTCCAATTCTGGTTGGGAAGTAATAAAGCCCGGAGATAATGGGTCCTCTATACTGCTTTATCTCTTATGATTTTCCTACCCCTTACCTTTTATCAAACTCTCTTTCACTTGTCCAAATTAATTATGACATCTGTTTCTTGCCAGGTCCCTGACTGACAAGATTACATATCAAGTAGATCTTTTTTTACTCTTATTTTCTGCCCCTATACATAGTCTGATTTGTAAGTGATCAGTTCAGGTCAGTGTGCATTTCTTGAGACTGATGGAACTGACAGAGAAAGGGATAGTTGTGGAAGTTTGGGCTCCTTAGCTCTAGAACACTGCTTGTATGGCTTGTAATTAGGAAGGTACTTGTAGGACAGCCCCAAATTCAATCTGAGGAGTTGAGCTCAACTGATAGAGTAAATTGTCCCAAGTGTTGTCTCTTTCTTATTTTGACATCCAAGGATTTTTTAAAAAACAAAATTCAGATGAATTAGGACTATGGACGTGTGGATCAGTAGGTGAGAAAAAGAGGTAATTTGGGACTCCACTTGTTCAATCCCTATTTCAGAGACAGGGTTAAGCAGGCTCTTTGAGCTCAGTTATGGTGTAGTTTTTTGCTAAATCCCTGTTTCATTTGCCTAAGCTGGAGTCATGTTGGAGGGTATTACAGATGCCTAGGCCCCAAATAGCAACCTCTATATGAGAGTCATACAATTTTTCTCCTATTGGTGATGGTGGTGGTGGTGTTTGTGGGTGTGGGGAGGGAAGTCGAATTGTGTTGTTGACACAAGTTCATGAGGCTGAACTACTTTGAAGGTTAATTTAAAATTAAAAAATAACTTTCTGAAATCAGTGCTGGATCATACTTTCTAGTGCAGTAAGCCACAGCCCAGACAATTTTGGTGAATTTTATTTACTTCTATTAATAGGTGCACTCGTTTTTCTAGTTCTATACCCTTTGTTAGAGTTTATAACACTTAATGATATTCCACAATCCTGAAATTATAAGTTTGAAAACTGATCTAACAATTTCTGATGGTCCTACAAACTTTATACTTTTCTGACATACATGTAGAATTGAGTTGGCTCCCTGAATAGCTGCCCTTTGGCATACATAAACTTGAAATGCCTGACCCGGGAGGTATGAAAGGATAAATGGTACTTATAGCCCTAGACAGAGACCAACATTTTCATTGTGTATAACAACAGAAGTTTGCAACTCAGAAACCATATACTTTCCTGATCATATTTTACCAGAGGCTGCTCTCCTTGCAGCTCATAGTTTAGGGATTTGTGCATGTCTTTGACCTCGAACTTTAATGTATTCTTTTGGACTAGATTGATGCCATGTGGAGTATTGATAAAGGCCCAAGTCAAGTGGCTCCAACAGTGGATGAACAATATATGTCTTAGTGCAAAGTTCTGTCACCATCCACCAGACCCTGTAGTCCCATGGAACTGCCTATGGTTTTGCATAGAGACACTGTGCTCTTATTCCTCTCTCCCTTTAGCCTGGAATAGCCTTCTTCTTTTCTTCCTTCATTTTGCAGGTCCCATTCTATGGAATGAATTCCCCAGTGGCTCAGGTCTGTGGCAGGTGTTCATCCAGTGTGCCCTCAGAGTGCACATCTACTGTCTATTTTGCAACTGACTATTTACTCCACTAAATTATATGCTCTTTGAGGGAAGGAACTGTAATTATTTATATTTATATTTGTAGAGTCCATTTAATGATTATGAATATGGCCTTTGCAGTCTGTGAGACCTGGGTTCAAGTTCCAATTTACCATTCATAAGGTGCATAACCCTGGATGAGCTATTTATAGTTTTTGAGCTTTAATTTCTTCCTTAAAAAAAATGGGAAAAATAGTATTACATAATACAAGTATTTTGAGGATGAAAGTATGTATATGTACAAAGCACTTAACTCAGAAGGATATTACATGCTCAATAATTATTATAGAGTGTTCCTAAGAGATGTAGAATAAGTCTTTCAGTTCTTATACATAACCTATTGGACTTGGGTAACTAATGAAAGCAGAACTATGTAATTGTCTTGAATCATTGACCCACAGGAAAAAGTGTTAACTATGAAGCAAATAAAAACTAAGGGCAATGAGCAGGATATCACAGTTAGTTTTGGTTGCCATGCCATTGCAAACATTACCCTTCTGACCACTCATGTATCATCATATTTGAATGTTACAATATTGATATAAAATTGCTTTCAATATATTGAAATTGAGAGTTGCTGTAACAGTTAGCCTGCCCTGATTAATAAGGATATTGCTGAGAGAATAAAGTCCAAGCTGATTTTTATGGCATAAGGCTGTCTTCTTCTCTTACCCTAGCTCTCTGTGAGCTCCATTGCACATTTTTGGGCTCTTATCCTATGCGGTTTAATTGTAAGCACCTTCTCCTAAAAGTTTTTGGTCCTCCCAATTTACATAGCAAACACTTAACCCTCTTCCATGATCAAGATCAAAAGTTATTTCTGCTGATAAAAATTTCTCAATAAACTAATATATAATTTCCGCTTTACTTTTTGTGATCCCACCATACCCTATAGATTTCATGGCATATTTCTCACATGGATATATTTCCCTGCTAGACTGTAAGCCACATGAGGGCAGATGCTGATATATAGCAGGTGCTTACTATATCTAAGTGAGGGAACACATGATAAGTATTCTAGGCATATGTAAGTGATATTAGTAACTAATGCTTACATTTCAACTCCACTTGCTTGCCATACACATTAATAAACAACTATCTACTTGTATTTTCAAGAGTCTGTATGTTCTTAAACGTGTCTTTTTGTATGTAGGTCAGTATATTGACTTAAATGATCTGGGAAGATAATCTCTACAAGAATCAGGAGGATGTACTTATAACATTTAGGGATTTTTTTTTATTATTTTTTAAAATTTTTATTTATTTATTTATGGCTGTGTTGGGTCTTTGTTTCTGTGCGAGGGCTTTCTCTAGTTGCGGCAAGCGGAGGCCACTCCTTATCGTGGTGCGCGGGCCTCTCACTATCGCGGCCTCTCTTGTTGTGGAGCACAGGCTCCAGATGCGCAGGCTCAGTAATTGTGGCTCCTGGGGCTAGTTGCTCCGCGGCATGTGGGATCTTCCCAGACCAGGGCTCGAATCTGTGTCCCCTGCATTGGTAGGCAGATTCTGAACCACTGTGCCACCAGGGAAGCCCCAGGGATCTTTTATTTTAAAGTAGATCTTATTCTCTCTTAAACACTGTCAACACACTGCCCAGATGACTAAGGTAATAACATATGAGAACAGTGAAAATGAAAGCTATTTCCACATGAGGAAAACTGGACAATATCCCATTTGTTTATGAAATGAGTTTATATAATTTGGCCAATATAAACACACTGAATTAACACTTAAGATCATGGTTCAACTCAAATTAGACCAATAGAATGAGTTTATTATTCTGAGGTCAAATGCAGAAGAATACTTCCGGAGTAAGACCAATTGCAAGGCTAGAGCTTATCTGTTCTGCTCAGAATAAGAAAAAACAAATTGGAAACGTGTCTTAGCCAGTTTTGGCTGCTTCCTGTATCTCACCTGTGTTTGAGATGCAGATGCCTTCTCATTCTCTTCCTCTGTCTGATCAGTCCTCTCTGCCATGATTGTGTATGCGCTTCCTAAAACACTCCTGTAATTTCTCCCTGCTTCTCCTCTGGCCGAGGAGTTGTTCGGATGTGAAGGTTGAGACCCAAATTGAAGTCCAGTCTCTGCTCATTAGCACTGTGACCTTGGACAAATTTCTTAAACTCCCTGAAGCATAGTTACTGCCATTGCAAAATGAGATTACATATCTTCACAGGATATTTGTGAGAACCAAATGGTAGAATGCACATGAAAGCAGTAAGTAAACTGTAAAACATGCAAAGGTGAGTTGAGTGTATAAATCTGTGCTACACTGTGAGTACCGGTAGGCAGGGACTGTCTTCTTTGTCTCTAACTCCACAGCATTTTTCTTTTAAGGGTGCTGTTGGTAGAAGGAACCTGTTCTGTTACCACGTGTTGAGTGAGAGAATGTGAACATGAGGACATGGCATATTTCAGTCCACTCACTGGACAACCTTAGGGGTAACAGTCTGTCTGTAGAACCAGGTGTTCTGTATGGCTGAGGGTTTACTCTTTTAAGTCTCAACACTTTAAAAATATTTCTTGATGGGAATCTCTTCCAAATAAATTTAATGGGGAAGGAACTAGTGAAGAAGAAGAGATGGATTATTTACTGTGAACAGAAGAAAATATAAAATATATTCTGGATCTACATTATTGCCTTGTAAAGTGCATACTTACCGTAATTTTCCATTTTATTGGTAATTCAGGGACACCATTAAAAATATTAATCATACTCTGCTATAACACTATGATGACTTCAGGGAATATGCTGTATATTGGGTTATTTGCCTTGATATCAAATAATTTCAAATTATTGTATATTTTGAAATTTGATGGATTTCATAATTTTTATTTCCCCCTCTGCTGTCACTTCTCTTCACTATGAGACAATACCCATTCCAGATGTTTTCTTCCTTCTATTTGCTGCTTTCTTGTAGAAATCAAGAGAGAGCCAAAGTGCTCCAAATAAGCCTGCCTTTCTGTAGGCCTCACTCAGCAGAGGTAGGCAGACACTTCAGGCCCTGCGCACTCCCAGAGAGACTCCAATCTCCCCAACCCCATGGGACACTCAGAACCTTTCCCCCACAAAGCATCTCAGGACAGTTGGTTCAAATATTCAGGACAAGAAATCAATGTTTTCCAGGTCATCACTTGTTTCCTAAATGTTAATCCTCTTTGTCCAAGATGTGTCTTTTTTGGTCCCATCTCTCACTCCTCTTCCTTCTTCTGAATCTCCTCCAGTTTGCCTTCTAGATTCATGTTCTGGAGTCAAAGTCTGTCCGGGGCTGAAAGAGTGAATATCAGCTCAGACTGAAAAGAGGAAAAAACATCACTGCTGTTCATCAGGCCAGGAGGTCAGAGAAAAATAAAGCCAGCTGCAAAATGAACAGGAAGCAGGATTTCTGCAGAGGTCATGCAGCAACCGTAAAATGCCACAAGGCTCCCCTCATCGAATGATTATTGCTTTCTTACCCATGACATCCTAGACCCACTTTGCTATCCTCATATATTATTGGGGACACCCAATTGCTCAGCCACCCTCACCTCTTAACAGCCCCTGATCCCTAGTTAATGCTTGCTTCTCCAGATTCCACCTCAGAAACTGCAGCTGATCTAGAACTGGTCCTGACTTCCCTCAAGTATTCTAGGCATATGTAAGTGATATTAGTAACTAATGCTTACATTTCAACTCCACTTGCTTGCCATACACATTAATAAACAACTATCTACTTGTATTTTCAAGAGTCTGTATGTTCTTAAACGTGTCTTTTTGTATGTAGGTCAGTATATTGACTTAAATGATCTGGGAAGATAATCTCTACAAGAATCAGGAGGATGTACTTATAACATTTAGGGATTTTTTTTTATTATTTTTTAAAATTTTTATTTATTTATTTATGGCTGTGTTGGGTCTTTGTTTCTGTGCGAGGGCTTTCTCTAGTTGCGGCAAGCGGAGGCCACTCCTTATCGTGGTGCGCGGGCCTCTCACTATCGCGGCCTCTCTTGTTGTGGAGCACAGGCTCCAGATGCGCAGGCTCAGTAATTGTGGCTCCTGGGGCTAGTTGCTCCGCGGCATGTGGGATCTTCCCAGACCAGGGCTCGAATCTGTGTCCCCTGCATTGGTAGGCAGATTCTGAACCACTGTGCCACCAGGGAAGCCCCAGGGATCTTTTATTTTAAAGTAGATCTTATTCTCTCTTAAACACTGTCAACACACTGCCCAGATGACTAAGGTAATAACATATGAGAACAGTGAAAATGAAAGCTATTTCCACATGAGGAAAACTGGACAATATCCCATTTGTTTATGAAATGAGTTTATATAATTTGGCCAATATAAACACACTGAATTAACACTTAAGATCATGGTTCAACTCAAATTAGACCAATAGAATGAGTTTATTATTCTGAGGTCAAATGCAGAAGAATACTTCCGGAGTAAGACCAATTGCAAGGCTAGAGCTTATCTGTTCTGCTCAGAATAAGAAAAAACAAATTGGAAACGTGTCTTAGCCAGTTTTGGCTGCTTCCTGTATCTCACCTGTGTTTGAGATGCAGATGCCTTCTCATTCTCTTCCTCTGTCTGATCAGTCCTCTCTGCCCTGATTGTGTATGCGCTTCCTAAAACACTCCTGTAATTTCTCCCTGCTTCTCCTCTGGCCGAGGAGTTGTTCGGATGTGAAGGTTGAGACCCAAATTGAAGTCCAGTCTCTGCTCATTAGCACTGTGACCTTGGACAAATTTCTTAAACTCCCTGAAGCATAGTTACTGCCATTGCAAAATGAGATTACATATCTTCACAGGATATTTGTGAGAACCAAATGGTAGAATGCACATGAAAGCAGTAAGTAAACTGTAAAACATGCAAAGGTGAGTTGAGTGTATAAATCTGTGCTACACTGTGAGTACCGGTAGGCAGGGACTGTCTTCTTTGTCTCTAACTCCACAGCATTTTTCTTTTAAGGGTGCTGTTGGTAGAAGGAACCTGTTCTGTTACCACGTGTTGAGTGAGAGAATGTGAACATGAGGACATGGCATATTTCAGTCCACTCACTGGACAACCTTAGGGGTAACAGTCTGTCTGTAGAACCAGGTGTTCTGTATGGCTGAGGGTTTACTCTTTTAAGTCTCAACACTTTAAAAATATTTCTTGATGGGAATCTCTTCCAAATAAATTTAATGGGGAAGGAACTAGTGAAGAAGAAGAGATGGATTATTTACTGTGAACAGAAGAAAATATAAAATATATTCTGGATCTACATTATTGCCTTGTAAAGTGCATACTTACCGTAATTTTCCATTTTATTGGTAATTCAGGGACACCATTAAAAATATTAATCATACTCTGCTATAACACTATGATGACTTCAGGGAATATGCTGTATATTGGGTTATTTGCCTTGATATCAAATAATTTCAAATTATTGTATATTTTGAAATTTGATGGATTTCATAATTTTTATTTCCCCCTCTGCTGTCACTTCTCTTCACTATGAGACAATACCCATTCCAGATGTTTTCTTCCTTCTATTTGCTGCTTTCTCGTAGAAATCAAGAGAGAGCCAAAGTGCTCCAAATAAGCCTGCCTTTCTGTAGGCCTCACTCAGCAGAGGTAGGCAGACACTTCAGGCCCTGCGCACTCCCAGAGAGACTCCAATCTCCCCAACCCCATGGGACACTCAGAACCTTTCCCCCACAAAGCATCTCAGGACAGTTGGTTCAAATATTCAGGACAAGAAATCAATGTTTTCCAGGTCATCACTTGTTTCCTAAATGTTAATCCTCTTTGTCCAAGATGTGTCTTTTTTGGTCCCATCTCTCACTCCTCTTCCTTCTTCTGAATCTCCTCCAGTTTGCCTTCTAGATTCATGTTCTGGAGTCAAAGTCTGTCCGGGGCTGAAAGAGTGAATATCAGCTCAGACTGAAAAGAGGAAAAAACATCACTGCTGTTCATCAGGCCAGGAGGTCAGAGAAAAATAAAGCCAGCTGCAAAATGAACAGGAAGCAGGATTTCTGCAGAGGTCATGCAGCAACCGTAAAATGCCACAAGGCTCCCCTCATCGAATGATTATTGCTTTCTTACCCATGACATCCTAGACCCACTTTGCTATCCTCATATATTATTGGGGACACCCAATTGCTCAGCCACCCTCACCTCTTAACAGCCCCTGATCCCTAGTTAATGCTTGCTTCTCCAGATTCCACCTCAGAAACTGCAGCTGATCTAGAACTGGTCCTGACTTCCCTCAGTCCTTCCTCAGAATCCTTCAGCAGGAACCCAACCCTTACAAAGCATGCTTTCTTCCTCCCTCTGGTTGAAAGGGGCATTCCAGGATTCCTCTGAGTGCCTTTCTCCACTGCATCAAGTCAATAAATTTGATTTTGTTAGACTACAGTTTTGTTCCTCATGGTCCCTGGCTGATTAGACTTTAACACCAGTCACTGGCAAACTGCCCCTTATCACTGACCTCTTTCCTGAACATGACATTAATGCTGTGTTTTAACTGGATCTGGACACTTCTTCCCTGGCAGCCCTCCCGAGTGGGAGGTGTATATTCTTTCATGCAATTTTATACTGTTGGACCAGCAGGTGGAGTATATGTTCTCTTTGCTGATTCCAATCATTCTTCTCCTTACAGACGCTCAGCTATAAATCTTACTTCATCAGACTTCATTATTGCCCCCTGGTCCTCCTGGTTGCAATCATCTGGTGCCACCATCTGCTTCACTGGCACCTACTACCTTTTATTCCTTGAAGATTTTAGCTCTTGGCTTACTGACACTCTTTACAATAATACAGTTTTATAATTCTTGATAATCTCACTATCTGCATAGATGATACAACCAATATCCTGGCCCAGCACTTCCTTGACCTACTGTTTAGTGACTTTTTTCCTCAGCCATCTCTAAATTTTTCACTCCCGTGGTCATGCTTTAGGTTCTGTCAGTACACATGATTTAATATCACCATAATCTTAATTTCAAGCACCCCTCTTCCTGAAAACCATCTCCTGGTTTTTTTCAGTTTATGTTCTCAAATATCTCAACTCCAGTAATCTTCCAATCCTATCAGGTATGATTCCACCAGAATTTTAGTGTCTGTCATCTCCTTTGTGTCCTCAGTTCCCTCATTTTTTAAAGTTACATGGTTTATCATTATAATGACTTCTTACTTGACCTTGAAAAGTAAGTAAACCATATTGTTTAAACCCAACTCTCCCCCTGCTCTGTGTCTGCATAGCTAAACATGGCTGGAGAGAAATACAAAACTATGCTGTCTGATTTTGCTTTATTTTATGTTTTTTGCATGACAAATTACCTTTTTATTGTGATAAAAATATATATTACATAAAAATTACCATTTTAACCATTTTGAAGTGTACAATTCACTGGCATTAAGTGCATTCACTTTGTTGTGCAACCATCACCACCATCAATCTCCAGAACTTTTTCATCTTCCCAAACTGGTACTCTAACAATAACTTTACACAATAAGTTTTAAATAATAACTTTTTATTTCTCATTCCCCCCAAACCCCCAGCAAGCACCATTGTACCTTTTGACTACTCTCATAGGTACTGTCTAGGTAATCTAGGTACCTCATATAAGTGGAATCATATGGCATTTGTTCTTTTGTGACTGGTTTATTTCAATTAGCACAATGTTTTCGAGGTTCATTTGTGTTGTAGCATGTCAGAATTTCATTCCTTTTTAAGGCTGTGTGTAATATACCATATTTTGTTTTTCCGCTCAAGATTTTATTTTAAATTTGTGATCACCTATCTCTATCTGGCCCTCGATGCTGTCGCATTGTTTTACTCCATTCTGAAGTCCGTTTTACCATCTCTCTCCTAGACTATTATTTCATACCTTATTCTATTTTTTCAAACCCACCATGCTTTACTCTCAGCTCTTAATCTTGATTTCTATATTACTGAAAAATTAGAAGAGAACTTCTTTTTTAAAAATTTATTTATTTTAGTTATTTATTTTTGGCTGCATTGTGTCTTCATTGCTGCGCGAGGGCTTTCTCTAGTTGCGGCGAGTGGGGGCTACTCGTTGTGGTGTGCAGGCTTCTCACTGCGGTGGCTTCTCTTGTGGAGCACGGGTTCTAGGCGTGCGGGCTTCAGTAGTTGTGGCATGCGGGCTTCAGTAGTTTTGGCATGCGGGCTCAGTAATTGTGGCTCGCAGGCTCTAGAGCACAGGTTCAGTAGTTGTGGTGCATGGGCTTAGTTGCTCTGCGGCATGTGGGATCTTCCTGGACCAGGGCTTGAACCCGTGTCCCCTGCATTGGCAGGTGGATTCCTCACCAGGGAAGCCCATAGAAGAGAACTTCTAATTAGAAGTTCTAATAAGTTCTCTTCTTCTTAAATTAGCACGTTAGCACCAATATGCACTGTCTTCCTGCCTCTTATTATCCATCTACTTTGCACCAGCTCACATCCCTTTTCATTATTACTCAAGGTCATTACTATAACAATTGTCCTCTCTTTCTTCTACATCATCAGGTTTCCTCATCTATTAGACTATTTTCACCAGTGCTCAACATTGCTGGAACTTATCTTAAAAACAACAGCAACAAAACTCTTCCTGACTTACTTTCCTTTCACCACCACCAATTTTTCTCCTTACCTTTGTGGCAAAACTCTTTGAAAACTGTCTCTATACTTCCTGCCTCAGTTTCTCTTAATTAGTTCTACTATATCTTATGCTCCTACCACTCAAATGAAACATCTCTTATCAAGGTACCAATTGATTCCAAATTGTTAAATCCAATGGACACTTCTCAGTCCTCATGCTATGTGACCTTCAAAAACATTTGACACTACTGACCCTTCCTTCTCTTTGATATACTGTTTCCTGCTTGGTTTCCTGGACACTGCTGCTCCTGGTTTTTCTCCTATCCCACTAACTTTTACTTATTAGTCATCTTTGGTTCTTTTTTTGTTTTCTTTTCCTTCCCATTTCTCTGATTTCTGAATGATGGAGGGCCCAGGTCCCATTCCTTGGTCCTTTTAAAATTTCTGTATACATACAAACTCTTAATGAGCCTTAAAGATCTTCACAAGTCTCATGGATTACATGTTGATAATAGTGTGATGGCTACCAAATTCATTTCCAGGATGGTCTGTTCTCTGAATTCCAGATTTATGTATTTCATTGACTACTTGAGATTTCTACTTACATGTCTGATAGTTATTTCAAACTTAGTATGTTCCAAACTGAGTTTCCCATGTTTTTTCCCAAATCTACTGCTCTCCTAATCTTTTGCATCTTGGTAAAGTGCAACTGTATTCTTCTAGTTGCTGAGGCAAAAAGTCTTGGAGTCATCTTTGATTTTTCTCCTTCTCTTACAACCTATATCCAGTCTGTCAAATCTTACTGGCTGTACCTTCACAATAGAACCACAATCTTACCACTTTATATAGCTTCTTCCCTCACCTCCTGTATGTCTTTACTCAAATGCTTCTTTCTCAGTGAAAGTCAAGATATGCCACATTGGACCCTCACACCTACCCACAACATTCTTTGCTCCCTTTCCTGTTCTGCATTTATTCCTTAGCTCTCATTACTATTTAACATACTATGAATTTTTCTTGTGTACCTTTTATATTGTCCATGAGAGCAGAGACTTTCTTTTTGTTTATTGTTGTGTCCCTAAGACTTAAATCAGTGCCTGACACATAGTTGGAATTTAATAAATATACACTGGATGAGTAAATAAAAAGAATTATTACTGAGAATTAGGGAAAGTAAGATATTTAGAGCCATGTGTACAAGAGCAAATAGGCCCTTGGTTATTATCTCCATGGTTCTCCTGTGAGTAAAATTTTAGTTTCATGAGGTAGCAGCTTAATAGCAATAATAACAACTCAGTACTTATTATGTGCAGAAGCTATCCCACATGCTTTATTTACTTCTTCTTATTTAAGCTGTATAACCATAAGAAATAGCTATCATTATCTTTGTTTTACAGATGAGGCCAAGCCACTTACTCAAAATCACCTTGCTAGGAAATGATTATGCTGGGATTCAAAATCAGTTCCATCTGACACCAAAGTTCTTTTTTTTTTCACTGTAATATCTGGCTTACTTTTTGGCTCTTGGCCTGTGTTTTTGTTAATGGGAGTATTAATGTAGGCAATAAACTTGGCAGAAAAAATGAATGATATGCCATTAAGCCTACTGAGGTCATCGTTTTCTTTATTACACAAACTTCAGTATTATGCAATTTTAATATCTTCTTTATTTGTAGGGAGATCTGAATAGCCAAAATGTAAGGCAACTATTATTGGCATTTTTAATTGAAAATTAAAGGTTGCTCTGTATCAAAATTTGCATGCACATAATAGTAAAAACAGGTGTATTTGAACTTTTTTAGTATAATATTTGGTTGTTAAAAATGGAATTTTATTTGGTTTGACTATTTCTCTTGCATTTAGGTGGCAATAAAAAAGCCCTCCTGCAGCTAATTTAATAACAGCAAATTCTCATGGATGTAATGCAAATATCTGCTGTGAGGCAAAGCCTGATTCATTTAATTTATTTATTTCTGAATCCATTACATTGATTACACTGTAATGGGATTCAGGGGCTTTAAAAATGGAAGAGAAAATTGGATAGGTACATGTGAGAGAAAATTAGTGAGCCATTTGCCCTGCATTTGGACCAGACATTGTGATTTTTGTTTTGAGCTTTGTAACTCATTCACTTTGTGGGATTGTGATAAGCAACATAGATTTCACTCAATTTTCCAAATGTAATTTGGAACAAATTTTTCTATTCGTATATTTTTAGTTATGTGATAAAATGTGTTGATAAATTAATCTTTTATATATAAAACTTCATTTCCTAGATCAAAGAGAATGTTCATTGTAAATCACACCTATCTGAGTCATCCAATGATTTAAGCATTAGAAGAACTGATTCCTAGCTCCAACAGTTACATTTTCTTATTATCTCTGTGCCTTGATCTCTTTCTCTGGAAACTGAGCATAATCCTCATCTTGTTTATTTTATGGACATATTGAAACTTGCATCAGGCAATTTATGAAAAATCACTTCATAAATTGGAGTCTCTATGTAAAATGATACATGTAAAATGATAATGATTTTATTACTATTGTGTGGCTTAAAGGGATAATTAAGTGTTTTATTGCCAAAAATTTATGGTTTTGGATTATAACATTTGCTTTTTTAGATTATTTTTAGTTAATGCAGAATTTCCTGGAGTAAAAGATAAGCCACTTATGGGCTTCGACTATAGCACTGGTAACTGATCAACACCTTAGAGCTTATTCAGATTGTATTTTCTTTCTCACGTTCATTTTTCTTTTGTTACTAAAATAATTAATATTGATATTTACATTGTTTCTATTTTTTTGTGGTTATAATGAAAGCAGGGCACATTTGAGTGCACAGGGCTTTCCATTAAATTTGTATAATTTAATCCCAGGTATTCTGGTTGACATTATATATACTTTACAAAAGCTTTTGCCTAGATCCTATTTGGGTTAAAATGGAATACTTTTTTATCGGTCTCTCCCAAATTCTTTGTTTTAAATCTATAATTTTAAATCTACAAGAGGATCATTGGAACATCACATTCCACACTATATGTAAGTACTGAAACATAATCAATTTATGTGTCAAAAGAGCAAAAGAAGGAATAATAAGACTTTTTGTTATTGATTTTTAATTTAATCCTATTGTGGTCAGAGAACCTAATTTTTTAAAAATCTAAGTATAGTTGATTTACAGTGTTGTGTTAACTTCAGGTACAGCATAGTGATTCACTATTTTTGTAGATTATATTCCATTATAGGTTGTTACAAGATGATGAGTATAAATCCCTGTGCTATACGGTAAATCCTTGTTGCTTTTCTATTTTATATATAGTAGTTTGTATCTGTTAATCACATATCCCTAATTTGCGCCTCCCCCTTCCTTCTTCCCTTTGGTAACCACTAGCTTGTTTTCTATGTCTGTGAGTCTGTTTCTGTTTTCCATATACATTCATTTGTATTATTTTTAGGTTCCACATATAAGTGGTATCATATGGTATTTGTCTTTGTCTGACATTTCACTAAGCATAATATTTTCTAGGTCCATCCACATTGCTGCAAATGGCAGTACTTCATTCTTTATTGTGGCTGAGTAATATTCTGTTGTATATACATACCGTATCTTTTTATTTCAATCATCTGTTGATGGGCACTTGTGTTGTTTCCATAGAATGTACTTTTTTCCCCTTGGCATATTATGCTTTATTATTTCAAGAAAGGTAAAAATGAAACTGAAATGCAAAAAAGGTTTGTGCAGTTTATGGAGAAGGTGCTGTGACTGATCGAACTTGTCAAAAGTGCTTTGCAAAGTTTTGTGCTGGAGATTTCTCTCTGAATGTTGCTCCATGGTCAGGTAGACCAGTTGAAGTTGATAGCGATCAAATCAAGACATTAATTGAGAACAACTTGTTTTAAAAATAGAATGTACTTTTTGTATGACTTTGTCCTTGATTTTATGGCCCAGAATATGATTTATTTTAGAAAATGTTCTGTTTGCACTTAGAATGCATATTTTACTGTTGTTGGGTAGAGTGTTTTATAAACGTTAATTAGATCGAGGTGTTTGATAGTGTTGTTAAGGTTTCTATATCTGTACTAGTTTGATAGGGCCTTCATAACAAAATACCACAAACTGAGTATCTTAAAGTCTGAGATCAAAGTGTTGGCAGAGCCATGCTTTCTCTGAAGGCACTAGGGAAGGATTCATTCCAGGCCTCTCTCCTAGCTTTGGTTGTTCCTTGGCTTGTGGCAGCATAACTACAAATTTCACATAGCGTTATTTCTGTGTGCTTGTCTCTGTGTCCAAATTTCCCTTTTTTAATAATTCAAACCAGTCATATTAGATTAGAGACCCATACTACTCTAGTGTGACCTCATCTTAATTTAACTAACTACATTTGCAATGACTATTTCTAAATAAGGTCACCTTCTGAGATACTGAGGGTTAGGATTTCAGCATATGAATTTTGGTGGGGACACAATTTAATCCATAACAATATCCTTACTGATTTTCTGTCTACTTTTATATGTATTATTGAGAGACAGGTATTGAAATCTCCAACTCTAATTACAGATTTGTCTATTTTTATATTTCCTTATATTTCTGTCAGAGTTTGCTTTATGTATTTTTTAAGCTCTATTGTTAAGTACATAACTCTTAGAATTGTTATATTTTTTGATGAATTAACTGCTTTATCATTATGAAATAAACTTTTTTATCCTTGGTAAATACGTGATATTTTTTTGTTCTGAAATTTACTTTGTAAAATATTAATAAAGACTCTAAAGTTTTCTTTTGATTTGTGTTTATCTGTATATCTATATCTATATATCTATTTATATATTCTTATTAGTCATCTTTGCTCTTTTTCTCATTTCTCTGTTTTGATTAATGAGATATGGATTTCTGGAAATGTCTTGTCACATAGGCTCTGTAAAGATTTGGTACAAAATGTTTCATAGCTTAAGCACTCCTCACTGTGTGAAGAGACGTACGGACCTTACTTGGAGGCCTCATCTATTATTCTGAGCCAGACAGCACACGTGTGATACATAAAGAGCGTACCTGGGGAGGCACGCGACATGTCTGAGATGTCTCCTTGCCTCAATTGTGCTTTTTGATTGCACGTATCCTTGAAATTATTAACATAGTTTGATAGTGAGGAAGATCTCTGATTTATGGGAATCTGATTCTTGACAGTCGGACCCTTTGTGTTGAGTCATATACAGACATTTAGACACATATCTGCAAAAAAAGAGAATTTAAAATTTTCTAAGACATTTTGATTTCAAGGTCCCATTTTGCTTGGTAGTAGCTGAGGCAGAAGGCTTGGGGGATGGTAGGGGAACACAAACTTGCCAACTGAAGACATTACTCTTTTCAGATTTAAAACAGATAAATTGTAAATTTAAAACTGGTAATTGTCATTCCATTCAAAGTTCTAATCCCACTGTTTTCTCCTTATTATATTCTAACCTGGATGCAGGAGGTAGGAGGAAGTTTGCTTGCTCTCACTGAGATGAGGGGTGATTTGTCTAACTGAGGGTCCTCTGCTATTATCTGTCTCTCTCTCTGCTGAGTGGGTCTCATCTTGGCACATGACTGAGACTCAGTTATGTCATCCCTCAAGCCCCAGACACTTAAATCACCTCACCCCTCACCATAATGGCCCAATGTTAGTACCACTGGCTTTAGAGCATGTGTGAATGCGTGAAGATTTTTCATAACTCATGGAGCCAAAACAATCTTTGGGGAAGGGTGCTTCCTCTAATCCTCTTCTGCCCAGATGTTCTCCACACAATTTCTACTTTGCTGTAGCTGTTCCATATTGTGGTAGATGATTTTCTTTTAGAATCTCTAGTGGTAGGTGGGGCAAAACCTGTCTAATTTCAACTTTACCCTCTCTCATGCTTTGATGTCATTGCCTCTTGCTAATAAATTGAGGGAGTAAAAAGGAGCTTGGCATCCCACCATTTTTGCTCTACTCGTGGCACCTCCTACCCCTTTCAGCTTATCTCTGCCAATTCTTGTTTTTTTTTGCTCTGTTGAATGAGAGTTCCTAATGATATAAACTTTTACTTTTTTATTCCAGGACCTCTTTGAATGCACCCTCTTCTTCCTGATGCAATGAACCTCAAGGCTAATACCTAATGGCTGAGCAGTGCTAAGGGAACATGATTTAGAGGGTCATGGACCATATATTGGTTTAATATTTCCAAAACTATTGTCCTCTTTATGCAAACCAACAACAAATGAAAAAAAAAACAGATCAGAGAGTATTCAGATTTTACTACTACTATTTCTAGGGGTGTTGGAACTGGATGAAGTTGCAGGGATAATTTATTATTTATTGGCCTACAATGGGAGCCAATGGATGGTGCAACTGATAGCGCAATTAAATGAGATGCCAGGGTCCTGTTGACCCCCTCTATGCCCAGGGCACTTATCATAGGTTATTTCATATTAAGCTTTCATTAACCTTGTAAGTTAGATTTTTTTAGCCCTTCTTTATACATGAAGAACCACAGAATAAAGTTATAGCTAAATGTGACAAAGACAGAATGTAACTCTTAAACGCCCATTCTGTGAATCCCAAACCTGTTTATTCTATCAAATCCTTCTATTGGTTCCAGAAAAGATCCAAGGCTCATATCTACAGAAACTACAAGCAGTCTATATTCTACCTCACCAGCACCAAAACAAAGGAGTAAATAGGCTGTTGTGCCCTTTGTGGATTTTTTCCTGTTGATGTTATGCCTGTTCACACCTATTTTTATGATTAAATCTTATAGATAGACACATAGGTAGGGAGACTTCTCCTGAGTGCTACATGCCTCTAGAAAGACAAAAAACAAACAGTGAGATAAATTTTAGGATTCGTAAAGGAGATAGCTATAAAGGTGCACTGGCGTTTTGGAGAAACAAGGTAAAAACCTTTTTAGCAAAGGGTATCTTGGATGCTTGAAAATATGGTGCTACAAAAACTTAAATTGAGCTCAACAGTTCTTGAGAATTTGATCTAAATCAAAAGATTTTTGGACAGCTTATGGATTTTTTTTTCTTCCTTGAAACTGTTGGAAGCCATAGATTTGAAAAGGAATTTCACACAGATATGATTATCACAGCAGCAATAAGCTGTTATCTCTACAAAACAGAAGTAGGTGAGCCGTGCTCTGTGGGACCAGGTTCCTCAACCATGGAGATTTCAGGGGCTGATGTGGGAGAGACAAACTGAAAACATGGGATATTATTCATGTTAAAGGGCTCACAATGAAATCTCACCAGACAAAACTTCACCAGGTCACTTTAATGTAAATAAGATGAATGGCTTGGAAAAGAGAATTTTTGTGCTTTCTTCACCAATTTTAATTTGACAAGAAAATATAGCTATGCCAACTAAAATGTTACCATCTGAAGTAGTTGTTTGCACATTTTCCAAATGGCACTGTCTTAGCAGTATTTTAAAGCATGCTTCTCCAAATTATGTTATTTTTATTTATTTTACATTTTCATGGTGTGTTATACACATTGTTTAAAGTACATGCAAATGGAAATTTAAAGCACAAGTAAAATGAAATAAATAATATTTAAAAACTAAAAACAATTTTTGCTTTTACTTAAAATACTAGCAGTATTACTATTAGAAACGTAAGTGAGTATGTTTCATTCTTTTTGAAAAACTTGGTTTAACACTTTGTGATCCAGTTATTTGGAAGTTTAAATCTAAGGTCAGTTTATTTCACAACTTACTTTAAAAAGGCGATAAAGATACCTCAGTGAAAAAGATACCTCATAAAGATAAATTGAAATAGAAGAAAGAAATGTATCTGGCTGCATTTATTAATCATGGAATTCATAAAAAATCATCTACCAATTTTACAAGTTTTAAATTAAAAAGTACTAAATTTCCACATTCTTTGACATTAGTACATTTTCTTCCTGACATACCAATTAAAAGATGTTGTTCTACATTAAAACAAAATAGTTATGGCATATTCTCAGCCTTTTTATTTGCAAAATTTCAAAACATTAGAAAATTGTTTCTAATTTTTGAGTGTAAAGATATGAGAGGTTTATGTGATATCCGTATTCATCATTTTTAGCAAGAAAATCACTTAACCATGGAAATATTTCCAAGCATTCATTTTCAAAATGTTCCATTTTATTTTGAAAACAAGTTGACCTCTCAACCATTGTTAAAATATATGCTTTATAAGGAAATAATTTATTAAGCATGTTTATTTTGTCAAAAACATTTGTTAGATAGAGCTTAGTGAAGGCCACTTATCCAGCAAAGGTGAGCAATTTTGGAACTCTTATTTTCTTATACAAGAATAATGTTTAACTCGTATTTCAGCTGACAGATTTTTTTAAGTACTTGTCTTGCACTAACCAGTGAACCTGTTGTGGTAGAAAAGAATTTTCTGGTGACTCCTCATATCATTACAGAATATTATAAATAGTCTACTATTCAATATTTTTGCTTTTATAAATATCACAACACAATGACATTATGAAGTAACCAACTGTAATCGCTCACAAAGGCTGAACCTGGGAGGGTGGGATCATCAAATCCTCTCTCATGTAGAATTTATTCTTTCCGCAGGTTACTTCACAGCAGTGTCTGGACCAACCCACATATTAAATATGAACAGAACTTTCTTATTTTTATTTTTAGGTTAAAAATGAATATTTAAGAAGTTCAAATCCCAGAGGACTATTATAAACACCTGGGAATTACCCACTACTTTGGCGAGCACAGAACTGAAGTGGTGGTTCTCAAACTTTAGTGTATATAAGAATCACCTGGAAAGTGTATTAAACTACAAGTCTCTAGGTCCCACTCAGAGAGATTCTGGTTAGGTCTAAAGTGTGACTTGGGAATTGGTAGCTTTATCAAACATCTCAGATATTTCAAATGTTGTTCCTTAGTAGACTGTACTTTGAGAAACCCAGACTAAAGGGGCTAAGAATTTTCCCTATTTTTCTCACAGTACTATCCTTGGTTTAAGATTATTAGCATATCAATGTTCAGTTTGAAACTTTGTATAGGTACCCAAGGAATGAAATGGAGTGAATGGGTAATGGCTCTTTAATATGTTTAATTAGAGAGTTATAATGAGTAGGTAGACAAGGTTATCGACATATACCTACCTAATTTATGCATAGTAGTTAACTAACGAGATGCCTGCTAATAATCCCATTCTCTGACCACTATAGATAAAATTTCCTTGAGCTTGTTGTCATACATTCTAGAGATCCAATGCCACAGCTAGATTTCTGTGAATTCTTGAGTGATTTATGTGTTTTAGTGATCACTTCTGGCTTTAAACTCTTATTTTTGTTGGGTCTCATTTCCAGTATCTGATCTCTTCATTCTGCTTTGTGCTCAGTGCAGCGAATCGCTAACTTTTTCTTTTCCCCAAGCAAACTGCATTGTACTTGTACAGTGCATTTGGATGTAAGACATCCCTTCTCTTAAATGTTATTTGGCCATCCTCACATCAAGACTTTCTCACTGGCCACCTTTGCCCATGGTCGCTGGCCTCTTACCAGTGGACTATTGTCCCTCTCCCCTTCAAATCCTTCTCTGATTGTTCTGCATGGTAATTTACTGCTTTACCTGTTAATCAGCTTCTTCCATGTTCAGTTATACTTCAGAGCGATTATAACAAACCATTATCCATCCTGAAGAAGCTACAGAGACTTTAAATTCCTTTCTTTCCTTTTTCCCTCTGTCCGTCTCTATAGATGGAAGCGAAGAGAACCTCGTCTCAGTTTTGCACTCTGAATGATGCTTTTGGCTTCAGAAAGCAGAAATGGCTACAATCAATGTTTTCTTTTTTTTTTAAATTGAGGTGAAATTCACGTAACGTAAAATTATCCCTGTTAAAGCGTACAGTTCAGTGGCACTTAATACATTGATAAAGTTGTGCAACCACCACCTTTATCTAGTTCAAAACATTTTCATCACCCCAAATGAAACCTCTTTCCCATTAAGTAGTTATTCTCTATTTCCCCTTCCCCCAGCCTCTGGCACCAATTTGCTTTCTGTTTCTATGGATTTACCTATTCTGGGTATTTTATATAAATGAAATTGTAAAGAATATGACCTTTTGTGTCTGGTTTGCTCCACTTAGCACAATGTTTTTGAGGTTCATCCATGTTGTAGCCTGTATCAGTACTTCATTCCTTTTAGTGGCTGAATAAAATTCCCTTGTATGTATATAACATAATTTGTTTATTGATTCATCTGCTGATGGACGTCTGCTGATGGACATCTGCAGATGGATATTCATCTGGTTTATTTCACTTACCACAATGATTTGAGGTTCATCCATGTTGTAGCATGTATCAGTACTTCATTCATTTTAGTGGCTGAATAAAATTCCATTGCATGTATATAACATAATTTGTTTATCGATTCATCTGCTGATGGGCATTTGGGTTGTTTCTACTTTTTGGCTATTGAGAATAGTGCTACTATGAATATTCATCTATAAGTATTTTGAGAACAATTTTGGTTTAAAAATTTTTTTTTCATTCCTTAACACTAGTTTCCCTTTTGAACATTTAATGAATTATTGTAGTGATCTAACACATATTGGAGTACTTGAAGTTTTTATGCTGGTCCCTATTTTGGTTTCTCATTCAGGTTATTGAGTTCTGTTTTAGCTTCTGGTAGTGTGTTCCTGGGAAGGGAGTGGAAACTACGTTTGGCCAACGATTGGCATCTTGGATCAGCTTGTACCTCATTGTGTAAGTGGGAGTGAATGATGAGCCATCAGCTGAAGACATGCAATTTGTGGAGTGATGCTGGAAGTGGTAATTTGAGGGAAAGAGCCAAAGAGTACTGGGCCTTGAAAGTTGAAGAAAAGCCAAGTTCTGAGATTCAATAGACATGATTTAAGACAAAGGCACATTTCTGCCACATTTCCAAATTCTTTTACTGCATATGTCTCATCTTTTTAGTGGATTGCCTTGTCATTTTCAGTATTCATCAGGTAGAAGCTGTGTTACACCTTCTTACCCCGTGAATCAGAATCAAAAGATTACTGTCATCACTTTTATTAGTGATCAGTCATATTGATAAAAAATGTTATTTAAACTACGTCAGTTTTAATATTAGGAATCTTCTGTCCTCCACTGGATACACACAGGGTAAAAAGTAAGAAACAATTGGAAAGAGAGAACATTGTTAACACTCAGTTACAACTTTTGAGTCGTGAGTTAACTGCTTGTCTACAAATTTGTGTGTGTGTTTTTCTCTAGCCAGTCAATTCCTCCTAAATCTTCAAGTAATTGTATAATCAATGTGGCTGCTTAAACACTTAAGGCAGATAGTCAGTAAAATGTTTTGAAGAAATTGGAATTAACTTGTGTTGCCTTTTATTATTTGGGAAAAAAGGCTATGTTTATCGTACGTTTGACAGGTTTTTATTTGTAGATTTATTTGAGGGAGTCAACAGATAAGCAAATAAACATCACTAAAGCGAGAATGTTGCTTATGGTGAAGATTAAGAATATTAAGTAGATAGTTTGAATTGGTTGTCAATTTTTCCAGCTTTTCTGGTGTATAATTGACATAAAATCAACATATATATGATGTACATGCTGATTTGATGTGCATTTACATTGTGAAATTATTACCACAATCAAGTTAACTCACACATTCATCATTTCACAGTTACCTTTTTTCTTTCCTTTCTTTATTTTTTTTTTGGTGTGGTGAGAGCACATCTACTCTCTTAGCAAATTTCATGTATACAATGAAGTATTATTAAATATAGGTACCACACTGTACATTAGATTCCCAGAATTTATTCATCTTATAACAAAAAGTTTATACCCTTTGACCAACATCTCCCATCCCCTGGTAACCACCACTCTACTCTTTAGTTTTGGGTTCAACTTTTCAGATTCCACATATAAGTGAGATCCTACCGATTTGTCTTTCTGTCTCTGGCTTATTTTCTTTAGCATAATGTCCAGTTCATGTTGTTGCAAATAGCAGAATTTCCTTTTTTCTTGTGGCTGAATAATATTCCATTGCATATATATACCACATATTTTTATCTGTTCATCTGTTAACGAACACTTGGGTTGTTTCCATGTCTTAGTTATTGTAAATAATGCCTCAATGGACAGAGGAGTATAAATATCCCTTTGAGATAGTGATTTCATTTCCTTTGGACATACACCCATAAGAGGGATTGCTGGATCATAAGGTAGTTCAATTTTTAATTTTTTGCAGAACCTCCATACTGTTTTCCATAGTAGCTGTATCAGTTTATAGTCTCACCAATGGTATACAAGTATTCCCTTTTCTCCATGTCCTCACCAATACTTGTTATCTCTTGTCTTTTTCATAAAAGCCATCCTAACAGATGTGAGGTGGTATCTTATTGTGGTTTTGATTTGCATTTCCCTGAGGATTAGTTAAGCATTTTAGTTGACTGCATATATGTGGGTTTATTTCTGGGCTTTCTATTCTGTTCCATTGGTCTATGTGTCTGTTTTTATGCCAGTACCATACTGTTTTGATTACGATAGCTTTGTAATATAGTTTGACATCAGGACGTGTGAAGCCTTAAGTTTTGTTCTCTCTCAAGATTGCTTTGGCTATTCAGAAGGCTTGTGGTTCCATGAAAATTTTAGGATTTTTTTTTTTTTTCTATTTCTGTGAAAAATGCCATTGGAAAGTTGATAGGGATTGCATTTAATCTGTAGGTCACTTTGGGTAGGATGGATATTTTCGCAATACTAATTTTTCCAAATAAAGAACACAGGCTATCTTTCTTATTTATTTATTTATTTATTTATTTATTTATGTCTCCTCATTTTTTTTCCCCTCAGTGTCTTATAGTTTTCCATGTACAGATCATTCACTTCCTTGGTTAAATTTATTCCTAAATAGCTTATTCTTCATGATACTATTGTAAATGTAATTGTTTTTTAAAATTTCTTTTTCAGGCAATTTGTTGTTAGTGTATAGAAACATAACTGATTTTTGTGTGTTGATTTTGTATTCTGCAACTTGACTGAATTAGTTTATTACTTCTAACAGTTTCTTGGTGGAATCTTCTGGGTTTTCTATATGTAAGATCATGTCATCTGTAAACAGAGACAATTTAACTTCTTCCTTTTTTATTTGGATGTCTTTCATTTCTTTTTCTTGCCTAATTGCTCTGGCTAGGATTCCAGTACTATGTTCAGTAGAAGTGGTCAATTTAAAACAAAAAAAAGCTTGATTGAGGTATAATTTACATATAAAATTCACGTCTTTTTTTAAAAAAATATTTATTTATTTTTTTGGCTGTGTTAGGTCTTTGTTGCTGAGCACAGGTTTTCTCTAATTGCAGCAAGTGGGGGCTACTCTTCGTTGTGGTGCACGGGCTTCTCATTGCCATGGCTTCTCTTGTTGCGGAGCATAGGCTCTAGGCATGTGGGCTTCAGTAGTTATGGCATGTGGGCTCAGTAGTTGTGGCTTGTGGGCTCTAGAGAACAGGCTCAGTAGTTGTGGCGCACAGGCTTAGTTGCTCCGTGGCAAAAAATTCACATGCCTTTAAGTGTGCAATTCAAGGAATTTTGGTCAGTATACATAGTTGTGCAAACATCACTACAGTCCAGTTTTAGAGCATTACATCATGTGCAACTGATCTCTCAAGCCTGTTTGCAGTCAATCTCCACTTCTACCCTCAGCTTTAGGCAATCACTGGTACGCTTTCTGTCTCTACAGATTTGCTTTTATGGAAATGGCATGTAAATATAATTACACAATATGAAGTATTTTGCATCTGGTTTCTTGTACTGAGCTTAATGATTTTGAGATTCATCTCAGTTGTGGCATTTGTCAGTACTTTTGTTCCTTTTTATTGCTGAATAATCATTGTATGAATATGTTACAATTTTTTTTTTCACTGATGGATATTTGGAATGTTACTACTTTTCAGCTACTATGAATAATGCCACTATGAACATTTTCATATAAGCCTTTGTGTTGACATATATTTTCATTTCTCTTGGGTAGGTTCCTAGGAGTGTAGTTGCTGTGTCACATGCAAATTTATGTTCAATATTTTAAGAAACTACTTTTGGTTTTCTAAAATGTACCATTTTACATTTCCAGTATCTATGTATGAGGAGATTTCCAGTTTCTCTACAACCTTATAACATTTGTCTTTCTGACATAACCATTCTAGTGGATGTGATGTTGTATCTCATTGTAATTTTTATTTGCATTTTCCTAAAGACTAATTATGTTTTAACATCTATTCATGTGCTTATTAGCCATTCTTATATTTTCTTTGGTGAAATGTCTATTCAAATATTTTGCTTATTTTTAATTGCTTTGTTTTTATTTTTATTGAATTTTTAAATCCTTTATGAATTTGGCATACAAGTCCTCTATCAGATATATAATTTGAAAAATTCCTTCCAATTTGTGGCTTATATTTAATTTTCTTAACAGTGTGTTTTTTTTTAAACATCTTTATTGGAGTATAATTGCTTTACAATGGTGTGTTAGTTTCTGCTTTATAACAAAGTGAATCAGTTATACATATACATATGTCCCCATATCTCTTGCATCTCCCTCCCTCTCACACTCCCTAACACACCCCTCTAGGTGGTCACAGAGCACTGAGATGATCTCCTTGTGCTCTGTGGCTGCTTCCCACTAGCTATCTTTTTTACGTTTGGTAGTGTATATATGTCCATGCCACTCTCTCACTTTGTCACAGCGTACCCTTCCCCTGCCCCATATCCTCAAGTCCATTCTCTAGTAGATCCGTGCCTTTATTCCCATGTTGCCCCTAGGTTCTTCATGACCATTTTTTTTTCTTAGATTCAATATATATGTGTTAGCATATGGTATTTGTTTTTCTCTTTCTGACTTACTTCACTCTGTATGACAGACTCTAGGTCCATCCACCCCACTACAAATAACTCAATTTCATTTCTTTTTATGGCTGAGTAATATTCCATTGTATACATGTGCCGCATCTTCTTTATCCATTCAACTGTTGATGGACACTTAGGTTGCTTCCATGTCCTGGCTATTGTAAATAGAGTTGCAATGAACATTTTGGTACATGACTCTTTTTGAATTATGGTTTTCTCAGAGTATATGCCCAGTAGTGGGATTGCTGGGTTGTATGGTAGTTCTATTTTTAGTTTTTTAAGGAACCTCTGAACATTGGGGACGATGTTGGCTGTGGGTTTGTCATATATGGTCTTTATTATGTTGAGGTAAGTTCCCTCTATGCCTACTTTCTGGAGGTTTTTGTCATAAATAGGTGTTGAATTTTGTTGAAAGCCCTCTCTGCATCTATTGAGATGATCATATGGGTTTTCTCCTTCAATTTGTTAATATGGTGTATCACATTGATTGATTTGTTTATATTGAAGAATACTTGCATTCCTGGGATAAACCCCACTTGATCATGGTGTATGATCCTTTTACAGTGCTGTTGGATTCTGTTTGCTAGTATTTTTTTGTTGAGGATTTTTGCATCTATATTCATCAGTGATATTGGCCTGTAGTTTTCTTTCTTTGTGACATCTTTGTCTGGTTTTTGTATGATGGTGATGGTGGATTTGTAGAATGAGTTTGGGAGTGTTCCTCCCCTCTGCTACATTTTGGAAGAGTTTGAGAAGGATAGGTGTTAGCTCTTCTCTAAATGTTCGGAAGAATTTGCCTGTGAAGCCATCTGGTCCTGGGCTTTTTGTTGGAAGATTTTTAATCACAGTTTCAATTTCAGTGCTTGTGATTGGTCTGTTCATAGTTTCTATTTCTTCCTGGTTCAGTCTTGGAAGGTTGTGCATTTCTAAGAATTTGTCCATTTCTTCCAGGTTGTCCATTTTATTGGCATATAGTTGCTTGTAGTAATCTCTCATGATCCTTTATATTTCTGCAGTGTCAGTTACTTCTCCTTTTTCATTTCTAATTCTATTGATTTGAGTCTTCTCCCTTTTTTTCTTAATGAGTCTGACTAATGGCTTATCAATTTTGTTTACCTTCTCAAAGAACAGCTTTCCGTTTTATTGATCTTTGCTATCATTTCCTTCATTTCTTTTTCATTTATTTTTGATCTGCTCTTTATGATTTCTTTCCTTCTGCTAACTTTGTGTGTTTTTTTGTTCTTCTTTCTCTAATTGCTTTAGGTGTAAGGATAAGTTGTTGATTCGCGGTGTTTCTTGTTTCTTAAGGTAGGATTGTATTGCTATAAACTTCCCTCAAAACTGCTTTTGCTGCATCCCATAGGTTTTGGGTTGTCGTGTTTTCATTGTCATTTGTTTCTAGGTATTTTTTGATTTCCTCTTTGATTTCTTCAGTGATCTCTTGATTATTAAGTAGTGTACTGTTTAGCCTCCATGTGTTTTTATTTTTTACAGATTTTTCCTGTAATTGATATCTAGTCTCATAGTGTTGTGGTTGGAAAAGATACCTGATATGATTTCAATTTTCTTACATTTACCAAAGCTTGATTTGTGATCCAAGATATGATCTGTCCTGGAGAATGCTCCATTAGCACTTGAGAATAATGTGTATTCTGTTGTTATTGCATGGAATGTCCTATAAATATCAATTAAGTCCATCTTGTTTAATGTATCATTTAAAGCTTGTGTTTCCTTATTTATTTTCATTTTGAATGATCTGCCCATGGGTGAAAGTGGGGTGTTAAAGTCCCCTACTATGATTGTGTTCCTGTCGATTTCCCCTTTTATGGCTGTTAGTATTTCCCTTATGTATTGAGTTGCTCCTATGTTGCGTCCATAAATATTTACAATTGTTATATTTTCTTCTTGGATTGATCCCTTGATCATTATGTAGTGTCATTCTTTGTCTCTTGTAATAGTCTTTGTTTTAAAGTCTATTTTGTCTTATATGAGAATTGCTACTCCAGCTTTCTTTGATTTCCATTTGCATGGAATATCTTTTTCCATCTCCTCACTTTCAGTGTGCATGTGTCCCTAGTTCTGAGGTGGGTCTCTTCTAGACAGCATATATACGGGTCTTGTTTTTGTATCCATTCAGCCAGTCTGTCTTTTCGTTGGAGCATTTAATCCATTTACATTTAAGGTAATTATTGATATGTATGTTCCTATTACCATTTTCTTAATTGTTTTTGGTTTGTTATTGATCATAAATAGGTGTTGAATTTTGTTGAAAGCCCTCTCTGCATCTATTGAGATGATCATATGGGTTTTCTCCTTCAATTTGTTAATATGGTGTATCACATTGATTGATTTGTTTATATTGAAGAATACTTGCATTCCTGGGATAAACCCCACTTGATCATGGTGTATGATCCTTTTACAGTGCTGTTGGATTCTGTTTGCTAGTATTTTTTTGTTGAGGATTTTTGCATCTATGTTCATCAGTGATATTGGCCTGTAGTTTTCTTTCTTTGTGACATCTTTGTCTGGTTTTTGTATGATGGTGATGGTGGATTTGTAGAATGAGTTTGGGAGTGTTCCTCCCCTCTGCTACATTTTGGAAGAGTTTGAGAAGGATAGGTGTTAGCTCTTCTCTAAATGTTCGGAAGAATTTGCCTGTGAAGCCATCTGGTCCTGGGCTTTTTGTTGGAAGATTTTTAATCACAGTTTCAATTTCAGTGCTTGTGATTGGTCTGTTCATAGTTTCTATTTCTTCCTGGTTCAGTCTTGGAAGGTTGTGCATTTCTAAGAATTTGTCCATTTCTTCCAGGTTGTCCATTTTATTGGCATATAGTTGCTTGTAGTAATCTCTCATGATCCTTTATATTTCTGCAGTGTCAGTTACTTCTCCTTTTTCATTTCTAATTCTATTGATTTGAGTCTTCTCCCTTTTTTTCTTAATGAGTCTGACTAATGGCTTATCAATTTTGTTTACCTTCTCAAAGAACAGCTTTCCGTTTTATTGATCTTTGCTATCATTTCCTTCATTTCTTTTTCATTTATTTTTGATCTGCTCTTTATGATTTCTTTCCTTCTGCTAACTTTGTGTGTTTTTTTGTTCTTCTTTCTCTAATTGCTTTAGGTGTAAGGATAAGTTGTTGATTCGCGGTGTTTCTTGTTTCTTAAGGTAGGATTGTATTGCTATAAACTTCCCTCAAAACTGCTTTTGCTGCATCCCATAGGTTTTGGGTTGTCGTGTTTTCATTGTCATTTGTTTCTAGGTATTTTTTGATTTCCTCTTTGATTTCTTCAGTGATCTCTTGATTATTAAGTAGTGTACTGTTTAGCCTCCATGTGTTTTTATTTTTTACAGATTTTTCCTGTAATTGATATCTAGTCTCATAGTGTTGTGGTTGGAAAAGATACCTGATATGATTTCAATTTTCTTACATTTACCAAAGCTTGATTTGTGATCCAAGATATGATCTGTCCTGGAGAATGCTCCATTAGCACTTGAGAATAATGTGTATTCTGTTGTTATTGCATGGAATGTCCTATAAATATCAATTAAGTCCATCTTGTTTAATGTATCATTTAAAGCTTGTGTTTCCTTATTTATTTTCATTTTGAATGATCTGCCCATGGGTGAAAGTGGGGTGTTAAAGTCCCCTACTATGATTGTGTTCCTGTCGATTTCCCCTTTTATGGCTGTTAGTATTTCCCTTATGTATTGAGTTGCTCCTATGTTGCGTCCATAAATATTTACAATTGTTATATTTTCTTCTTGGATTGATCCCTTGATCATTATGTAGTGTCATTCTTTGTCTCTTGTAATAGTCTTTGTTTTAAAGTCTATTTTGTCTTATATGAGAATTGCTACTCCAGCTTTCTTTGATTTCCATTTGCATGGAATATCTTTTTCCATCTCCTCACTTTCAGTGTGCATGTGTCCCTAGTTCTGAGGTGGGTCTCTTCTAGACAGCATATATACGGGTCTTGTTTTTGTATCCATTCAGCCAGTCTGTCTTTTCGTTGGAGCATTTAATCCATTTACATTTAAGGTAATTATTGATATGTATGTTCCTATTACCATTTTCTTAATTGTTTTTGGTTTGTTATTGTAGGTCTTTTCGTTCTCTTGTGTTTCCTGCCTAGAGAAGTTCCTTTAGCATTTGTCTTGAAGCTGGTTTGGTCGTGCTGAATCCTCTTAGCTTTTGCTTGCCTTTAAAGGTTTTAATTTCTCCCTCAAATCTGAATGAGATCCTTGCTCGGTAGAGTAATCTGGGTTGTAGGTTTTTCTCCTTCATCACTTTAAATATGTCCTGCCGCTCCCTTCTGGCTTGCAGAGTTTCTGCTGAAAGATCAGCTGTTAACCTTATAGGGATTCCCTTGTGTGTTATTTGTTGTTTTTTCCTTGCTGCTTTTAATATGTTTTCTTTGTGGTTAACTTTTGATAGTTTGATTAATATGTGTCTTGGCATGTTTCTCCTTGGATTTATCATGTGTGGGACTCTCTGTGCTTCCTGGACTTCATTAACTATTTCCTTTCCCATATTAGGGAAGTTTTCAACTGTAATATCTTCACATATTTTCTCAGTCCCTTTCTTTTTCTCTTCTTCTTCTGGGACCTCTATAATTCGAATGTTAGTGTGTTTAATGTTGTCCCAGAGGTCTCTGAGACTGTCCTCAATTCTTTTCATTGTTTTTTCTTTATTCTGCTCTGCAGTAGTTATTTACACTATTTTCTCTTCCCAGTCACTTATCTGCTCTTCTGCCTCAGTTATTCTTCTATTGATTCCTTCTAGAGAATTTTTCATTTCATTTGTTTTGTTGTTCATCACTCTGTTTGTTTGCTCTTTAGTTCTTCTAGGTCCTTGTTAAACGTTTCTTGTATTTTCTCCATTCTATTTCCAAGATTTTGGATCATCTTTACTATCATTATGCTGAATTCTTTTTCAGTTAGACTGCCTATTTCCTCTTCATTTGTTAGGTCTGGTGGGTTTTTGCCTTGCTCCTTCATCTGCTGTGTGTTTCTGCATCTTCTGATTTTGCTTAACTTTTTGTGTTTGGGGTCTCCTTTTCGCAGACTGCAGGTTTGTAGCTCCCTTTGCTTTTGGTGTGTGTCCCCAATGGCTAAGGTTGGTTTAGTGGGTTGTGTAGGCTTCCTGGTGGGGGGGACTAGTGCCTGTGTTCTGGTGGATGAGGCTGGATCTTGTCTTTCTGGTGGGCAGGTCGACGTGTGGTGGTGTGTTTTGGGGTGTCTGTGGTCTTATTATGATTTTAGGCAGCCTCTCTACTAATGGATGGGGTTGTGCTCCTGTCTTGCTAGTTGTTTGGCATAGGGTGTCCAGCACTGTAGCTTGCTGGTCGTTGAGTGGAGCTGGGTCTTGGCATTGAGATGGAGATCTCTGGGAGATTCTCACCTTTTGATATTACGTGGAGCTGGGAAGTCTCTTGTGGACCAGTGTCCTGAAGTTGGCTTTCCCACCTCAGAGGCACAGCCCTGATGCCTGGCTGGAGCACCAAGAGCCTGTCATCCACATGGCTCAGAATAAAAGGGATTAAAAAAAGAAAGAAAGAAAGAAGAAGATGAAATAAAATAAAATAACATAAAATAAAATAAAGTTATTAAAATAAAAAATGAAGAATAATTATTAAAATAAATTTTTAAAAAGTAATTTAAAAAAAGAGAAAAAAAAAATCCCGGACAGACAGAACCCTAGGACAAATGGTAAAAGCAAAGGTATACAGACAAAATCACACACAGAAGCATACACATACACACTCACAAAAAGAGAAAAAGGGGGGAAAAAAATGTATATCATTGCTCCCAAAGTCCACCTCCTCAATTTTGGATGATTCGTTGTCTATTCAGGTATTCCACAGATGCAGGGTACATAAAGTTGTTTGTGGAGATTTAATCCTCTGCTCCTGAGGCTGCTGGGAGAGATTTCCCTTTCTCTTTGTTCGCACAGCTCCTGGGGTTTAGCTTTGGGTTTGGACCCGCCTCTGCATGTAGATCGCCTGAGGGCGTCTGTTCTTCGCTCAGATAGGACAGGGTTAAAGGAGCAGCTGATTCGGGGGCTCTGGCTCACTGAGGCCCGGGGGAGGGAGGGGTATGGATGCGGGACAAGGTTGCGGCGGCAGAGGCCGGCGTGACATTGCATCAGCCTGAGGCGTGCTGTGCGTTCTCCCGGGGAAGTTGTCCCTGGATCACAGGACCCTGGCAGTGGCGGGCTGCCCAGGCTCCCCGGAAGGGGGTGTGTGGATAGGGACCTGTGCTCGCACACAGGCTTCTTGGTGGCGGCAGCAGCAGCCTTAGCATCTCATGCCCGTCTGTGGTCCGCGCTTTTAGCCGCGGCTCGCGGCCGTCTCTGAAGCTCCTTTAAGCTGCGCTCTTAATCACCTCTCCTTGCGCACCAGGAAACAAAGAGGGAAGAAAAAGTCTCTTGCCTCTTCGGCAGCTCCAGACTTTTTCTTGGACTCCCTCCTGGCTAGCTGTGGCGCACTAGCCCTCTTCAGGCTGTGTTCATGCCGCCAACCCCAGTCCTCTCCCTGCATCCAACCGAAGGCCGAGCCTCAGCTCCCAGCCCCACGCGTGCCGGCAGGTGAGCAGACAAGCCTCTCGGGCTGGTGAGTGCTGGTCGGCACCGATCCTCTGTGAGGGAAT
This sequence comes from Neophocaena asiaeorientalis asiaeorientalis, assembly GCF_003031525.2. Classification (NCBI taxonomy): domain Eukaryota; kingdom Metazoa; phylum Chordata; class Mammalia; order Artiodactyla; family Phocoenidae; genus Neophocaena; species Neophocaena asiaeorientalis. The sequence continues at coordinate 672,782 of NW_020175403.1, forward strand.
CTCTCCACTTTGCCCTCCGCACCCCTGTTGCTGCGCTCCCCTCTGTGGCTCCGAAGCTTTCCCCCTCCTCCACCCGCAGTCTCCGCCTGCCTAGAGCCTTCCTAGTGTGTGGAAACCTTTCTTCTTTCACGGCTCCCTCCCACTGGTGCGGGTCCCATCCTTATTCTTTTGTCTCTGTTTTTTCTTTTTTCTTTTGCCCTACCCAGGTATGTGGGGAGTTTCTTGCCTTTTGGGAGGTCTGAGGTCTTCTGCCAGCGTTCAGTAGGTGTTCTGTAGGAGTTGGTCCACGTGTAGATGTATTTCTGATGTATTTGTGGGGAGGAAGTTCATCTCCACGTCTTACTCTTCTGCCATCTTGAAGCTCCCCCTTAACAGTGTCTTTTGATGGGCAAAAGTTTTTAACTTAGAAGAAGTCTGATTTATCTTTTTTTATGGACTGAATTTTTGCTGTTGTATTTAAAAGATCTTTGTCTCACCCAAGGTCACAAAAATTTTCTCCCATGTTTTCTTCAAAAAGTTTTATGATTTTAGCTTACATTTAGGTCTATGATCCATTTTAATTTAGGTTTCCAATAAATTTTGATAGGATAGAAATTATAGTAGTAGTCATTGGGTATCCTAGTTACACTGGTTGTTTGGTTGTAAGAAGTATGTATCACTTAAGTGTTTCAAGTAAATGTAAATTTATTGAACGAATACTGGTAAATCTATTGGAAGCTAATTTCATGAAGTATAGTCAGGTGTCATGTGAAAAGGAACACCATCAGGCATCTTCTCTTTTGCTCTCTCTTTCTCAATTGTTCAGATAAACTCAATTCTGTAAGGTTTGTAATTTGACCAAAACTTCGTTTTTCTTCAAAGCCCTAGAAAACCAGATCTGTTAGAGGCATTTACTGTGGATTACTCCCTATGTGCTCCTTATTTTCTACTTTTTGTCACCTTCTTGGCTTCCAGATTATTTATTTGACATTCATTTTCTTATGTGCCTTTGCTTTATATATTTTCCTGATTTCTGCAGATACGAAACCTTAGTTAAAAGAATTCCTTTTCTATTCTGTTTCCATTGTTTTGCATGGGCTAGATTAGCCCCATTACTATGAGGTGAAAATGATCCAAGTGTTTGACAGTTTTAAGGTCATGAATCTTCAACTTGCTTAAATTGTTAAAATGTGTCATCCTTTAATTGGTGCACTATCATCAAAGAAGAATTAGTGTGACTATTTCACATGAATGAGCCTATATTTTATTTTCCAGATTGACTGAACTTTTTAACTTCCATTCAGGAAATAAAGTCTGGATGGCCCTTGTCATTATAACATATTACCTGGTGACTGTAATACTGGCTGGTGCATAGGTAGACATTAGGTGACATATTTCTTTTGCAAATGCTAAATTCTGATTTCTAGTTCTAAGATCTTAATTGCATTAGAAACTTTCCACAAACTTCATTAATGGGCTGGTCACCTTTCATTTATCCTTCTAGATCTATTTCCCACTCTTTTCCACTCTGCTTTGTGCCCCCAGGAAGCTGAATTATTGGACTGGGTAAACAGTTCCCTAGCTCACTGAATTTCAGTTGGGTTTGGATAATTAGAAATCCTGGTGAAAGATGGGTTTCTATGTTTTTTTCACCACGTAGAGAGAAAATCCTGTTTTGAGGCGACTGCTCTTGTCTTGTGAAATCTGTTGCTGCATGTGATCTGCTGAATGGTTGGTCCAAAGCTGTTTCTTGTAAAGAAGTATCTTCAGGAATGCTATAGGCATTTCCTGGCATACTATGGTTATCTTGCTATTGCTTCTTCTCTTTTCTTCCTATTCCTCCTCACCTTTCTCCTTTTTATTTTTGAAGTTGTGCCATACTATATATATAGAATTTTCTATTGTATTCTATGCTTGGGCTTGCCTAATTTTAGTTCATCAGAGAAAGTTATGTTGATTTCTGATCAACCTATATTTCAGTTGAAAGTGTGAAGATCTTTCCTGCCTCAATTTTTCCTAAGTCATCAATACAATTAATTTTCAATGACAAAGTGAATGTGAGCTAAATCCTCATATTCTGAAGTTACAAAGAAAAATATCTAGAAGCATACTTATGACTCTTGGATTTCTTGGCCAGATCAAGGATATAGAAATAGTCAGATAAGAGTGAGAAGGACTTTGTAAGAAAATTTTCTTGGTAGAGTGCTGTTGTCATTCTGTGAATCCCTACCTACATCTCAGACAAAAAGGGGGAAACAAGAGTTGAGGTCGCTGCCTGACTCATACCTGATAAGCTAATGTAGTCTATGATTGCAGGATGGAAGTCAGCTTTTACCCCAAAGTTTAATAGAATAAAAGAATTGTGAGTGTTTCCTGTGGACCAGAGGTAGATCTCACAAGAGAGAGCTTGCAGGATAAATCTGTTTTTGGTCTTGCCCAAAAGAGAAAGTGAGGGGATTCTGATGGTAAATGTCTGTGTAGAACGACAGCCAGACAACCATGTGCAGACCAGCAAAGGAACAGAATATACAATCTGTATTATGAGATTTGAAGTCAGAAGGGCCCAGCAGAGGAGCCTTTAATGAGCTCAAGAAAGCATCCACAAGAGAAGCTTGAAACATTTGCCATGAATATTGTGTCCCAGTATGAAAATCATTTAAAAATATTCTATAGGCATGTAATATATATATATATATACACATATATTTTTTTTTTAATTTTTTTTTTTTGTGGTACGCAGGCCTCTCACTACTGTGGCCTCATCCGTTGCGGAGCACAGGCTCCGGACGCACAGGCTCAGCGGCCATGGCTCACGGGCCCAGCCGCTCCACGGCATGTAGGATCTTCCCAGACCGGGGCACGAACCCGTGTCCCCTGCATCGACAGGCAGACTGTCAACCACTGCGCCACCAGGGAAGCCCGAGCGGTATCATTTTTGTTAGGGAGACTTTCTGTAAATAAGTGAACCAATAAGCTAGACCGGGTGTGAGAGTGTCAAGGATTTTATTTTTTAAACATGTGTGAGATATATGTACATATGTGTACGGATGGTCCTTGGCTTACGTAGGTTCAAGATTACAATTGTTCGACTTTATGGTAGTGTGAAAGCAATGCGCATTCAGGAGAAAATGTACTTTCAATTTTGCTCTTTTCCAGGCTAGTGATATGTGTTATGATACTCTCTCCTGATGCTGGGCAGTGGCAGCAGCCACAGCTCCCAGTCAGCCACACAATCACAAGGGCAAACCACCGATATACTTACAGCCATCCTGTACCAATACAACCATTCTGTTTTTCACTTGCAGTAAGATAGTCTATAAACTACATGAGATCTTCAACACTTTATTATAAAATAGGCTTTGTGTTAGTTGATTTTGTCCAACTGTAGACTAATGTAAGTATTCTGAGCATGTTTAAAGTAGGTTATGGTTATGGGATAGGGAGGGTGGGAGGGAGGGAGATGCAAGAGGGAAGAGTTATGGAGATATATGTATATGTATAACTGATTCACTTTGTTGTAAAGCAGAAACTAACACACCATTATAAAGCAATTATACTCCAATAAATATGTTTAAAAAAAATAAAGTAGGTTAGGCTGAGCTGTGATGTTCGGTAGGTTAGGTGTGTTAAATGAATTTTCGACTTACAGTACTTTCAACTTACAGTGGGGTTCAACGAGATGTAACACCAACATAAGTTGAGGAAGATCTGTACTAATAAGTTGCATATAAATTACTGTTTTCCTGTAGTTTTGGGGGTGATTTGATCCATTCTTAGGGGCAAAAACAACCTGGAAAACAAGTATTTTTCACCATGCCAATAACATGGTTCATATTCCTGTGGCATCATCTCAGGAACATGCTGGCACTGTACCTTAACTACTGCTAGAAAGAATAGTGTGGATTGGCAAACTTTCTCCAATGGTAAAGTTGTAATATACAAAATAGACCCATCCATGGTCAGTTGGTTTGGGGGCATTTTGCAGCTAATGGTAGTGAAATTGACTGGAGGTGGTGCTATCCAAACCAGAGAGAAGTAATCCTCAGATTCTTCCCTTTGGAGGTGGGTATCTGTAACAGATGATTTCTCCTCTGTTCTTGCTACAGATTTGTGTGTGTATTTCATTTATTCACTGTAACACTTTGGCAGACTCCATTTAACCATTTGGAGTCACTGGGGAATGTTCATATGATATATAGTTCATATAATAGAAAATTGACAGGTTATACAAATATGGCACTAACTTGCTTCGTATGCTAAAATAGAAATTAAAGCTGTAATTTTAGTCATTTTAAGATCTAGAAATTACTTTTCAGATATTTAAAAAAGCTATACAGTATTGTAGAAAATAGAACAATTGCTATAGAGACAATTATTAGATAGAAAGAAATTCACTTATTGTTTTAAGTCAATTTCTTGCTTTATGTTAAGCAAGAAAAATGTTCAAAAAATGAACACAGTAATAGGACTAATGTATAACTTGGGAATGAGCTCTTAAAACAATGAATTATAGTTAGATCAACCCTTTTATTTTTCTTTTTTGTCTACTGTATGGCTTTACTGGTTACTGAATACCACACCCCCACCCCCCAAAAAAAAGGTAAAGAGAGGAGAAACAAATAGAAAAGAGTTTGAATAAATAGCAAATGGAAAAATATATTCCCATTTAGATATACTTTCGTATAGAGGATATCCTAAACATGCCTTTATGTATTCATGTCAGAATTCTTAAAATTTTCAAAATTCCAAGACCTCTCATTATGATTTTATGATACATATCTTAATATAATAAAATATATAAAAGTGAATATTACATTAAAATGAGCCTTGAGGTTTATTTTAGTACCATAGCTAGAAGCTAATACTATATCTCACCTCATTTGCTTGCTATTGCCTATTCAAAACTGTTGCCTTAACAGAACATCAGCCATAGTAGTGACTGAACTTGAAGTATAAAAGTATTAGGAGTGAATGCATTGATGAGATTCGCCAATTGAGGATGCCATCCAAGAAACGGTTTCTAAATATGTTGTTGAGAGACTTGGGGTTACTGGGGTGTAGAATTAAGAAGTCATGAATAAGTGTGAGTGTAACTTAAGAAAACTGAAGCCTCAGTCAGCTGTACTCTTCTGCAGTCAAAAGAAAATGAGATGAACAGATAGGGAGGTTTGCTGAGAGCCTAGGAAAGAGGAGCTCAAACTTTCTGTTTATCTGTGCCCTGGGAGGGGAGAATCCTTACAACGACGCAAGCATTCTGATCTTCTTGCACACCCACCTCTACTTCAGGGATGAATACTGTTCCATCACAGCTCCATGACTCATTAAGCAGTGAATCTTCTTATTCTCATTTTAAAATTTTCAAGCAAAAGTTTGTAGATTTAATTATAGAATTTTTATCAGGGAGATAAATAACAGATCCTCTGTAAACCAACATCAAATAAGTTAATTAAATAATTCAACAAATATTTATGAAGCATCTGTTTTATGTCTGGGTGTAGATCTATATTACTCAATGAAATAAGCATAATCTCTATCTTCATGGAGCTTAGAAAATATTCTTTCTCATTAGTGGTTATTTATCATTATTAAAAGTTTTTGACACAATGCTGTATTTATTTGGACTTATTTAAATTAATTTCTTTTTTATTTGGACTCACATAATTTGCTTAGCACATTAGTTACCCTAACTTAGGTTACTCTGTGAGCGATGTCCAAAAGTAAGTTTTGGGAGATGCAGGTGGACACAGGATTCTTGACTGAATGTCCCTCAAGTGGTTGTATGGAACACAGATATCTGCACGACCAGCTTGCCACTTCAGTGACATCTCTGCCTTCTTTCTTCCTGCCTGAAACAAATGATATTTTTAGAAGTGATCATGAGACAAGATTTCAAATGAAGCCTGTCAAAAAGTGAAAATGATCCTCATGCCACTATTTCTGAGTAAGGATAAGGTAAGGGAGAGGTATTGATAGTCACATTTCTTACACAAATTAGAATAAATACATATAAGCCCCATTTAAAGTCATCTAATTTGGTTAAAAAACATATGCTATTTCTCCATTTATAAATCAAAGCGCAAATGTTTTTCTAGAAGAGTTCTTCAAAACAACTTTGTTTATAATGTCAGGTATTTTGTTTGAAACATTCTTTTTTTAACCCAGCTAAATACTTCAAATAATTTTCATTTTTTAAGTAGGTGAAAAATGTTAAATATTAGTTAAATATTGAAGAAACCATATTGAACTAAACTAGAAAGATAAATAATAATGAAAACTTCTAAGAAAAGCAAGTGAATTAGAATATAATTGATTTTGGAATTATTGATATCAACTCAAAATATCAAAATCCATGAGGTATTTTAAAAAATGATTCTATATACGTTTTTCCAGAACTATTTATTTTTGTAGGCTCTCAACCTTGAGAATGGTACATATTTAGTAATTTAAAAATTTGATCCTTTATGTATAAATGGGCATGAAAAATAAGACAGAAAGCATAGATGAATTGGGAGTATTTAATTTTATTATATATGTTGAGTGTTAAAATTTGTTTTCATGTTTGAGTTCAAATATTTAAATTTAAAAATTCTAATTTTATATTGAGGCTTGCTCTAAAAATAAAACAAATCTATATTTTACAATTATAAATCTGTAAAAATAAATTCTGATTCTGTAAGTAGTTACTTAGATCTGGGCGCAAATATGAAAAGACTTTAAAATAGTTGAGCTTATCCATAGTTTTCTGAAAGCTGCACTTTCTAATCTTGAACTGTTGCATTAGGGCCTCTGCATTTACATTTGTAGCTTTCATTTTAACAACAGATCCCAATTCAGATCGTCCTTAGGGCAATCATGCCAGTGATTTGGGTGTTCTGGTGCCATGCATCACGGCATGCCTTCCAGTGCCTTTTGTCACATCACTCTTTTCTATACTCTCACCTTCCACTTCCCAGCCTGGGATGCCCTCCTCTCTTGGCTTTTGTTTCAGGTCCTATCCCAGATCAAGTCACATTTCCTTTTAGGAGCTTTTCTTGGTCTTATCAACTCAAACGATTTTACTTTCTTTGATGAGTAAAATAAAAAAATTTCTACAAAAATTTCTGTAGAAACTTTTATTATCACTACTGATTTAGAATTTGGTATAAGTTGTACCTATTGATTTATATGTCCTATCTTCTGAAATTAAATATTTACCAATAAGAGTCTAATAAATTGTTCAGGGAAGTGAGAGCCTGTAGTATTAGTGGCCTGAAGAATCTAATCCTGAGGAGGGGTTAGCTGACTCAGCTTCCAGGACATTTCTCTGCCTTCTCCAGAGATTTCTAGGGTCTAGACTAAGCTGTGCTTTGCAATTCAGTTGTACCTACTGCATGGTTAGAACTGGAAAAGAATATTCTTGTTTTAATTTCCACATAATTTTTTTAAGTTATAACAGAATAATATGATATAGGAATATTAATTTTATTTCAGAGATATAATAGAACACAACTTATCCATCAACAAAAATGTCTATGTTTATAATTCCCCTGCAGTTTTTTCCCTGGGGGAAGTTGCATCATTAGCGAGGCAGGTGAGAAGTGGGAAGATGGATGTTAAGAGTGGTGGAAAAGCACGACAACAGCTCCGGTTGCTGCTTCTCTCCCTCACAGTCCTGTTACGGTGCCGCTTGGTGCTGATTGCTATGGTTTTAAGGTTGCCGCATAGACTTCAGAATGTTCTCACTTGGACTGAGTCCTCTGGAGGCTGGGACTTGGGCGAGGCTGTTTATTTGTGAGGTGATACCAGGATTCAAGAGTAAGGGAGTAGGGAGAGTAGAGAGAAAAAGAGAAGTCAACGTAGGCGTGTTATTACGGAGATTACTGCCTCAGGTCATGGGGCCTTCAACTATGAGAAGTCTATCTGGGAAACAGGAGGTTGCAGATTTTGTTACTGAACAGGGATCACGGTCCGACGTGCATAGACACACACCACAGCACCGGCTTTTGAGGAAGAGCTTTATTGCGAGGTCGACAGGCAAGGAGACAGGAGGCAAAGGTCTCAGATCTGTCTCCCAGATCCAGGGTTTTGAGCAAAATTTAAGGGGTTAGGGGAATTTCAAACTTGGAAGCTAATTGTCTAGTCTTGAATCAGTCCATATAAGCTAGTCGGGCTTCTGGAAGCCAGATTTTCTTTACTGAAGGACTTTTCACTTCGTAAAGGCCTCCAGTGGCAACATTTCTATTCTTAAGCTCTGTAGACTGAAGGTTCTTGGTTCTGGGGTCATCCTGGAGACATGTGTTCCTGTATTGAGCTTGTGCAGTGCCGTTGCTATAAAATAACTCAAGGTTTGATTAATCGACAACCTATTTGAGGCGGCAAAACCAGGTTAAGCTGGTCAGTTTTATGTGCAGTTTCACTTTCGTCCATCCAATCCTGTCCTTTACGGCTTGAAGCTTGCCCTGGGTGCATTAACTCCCTATGCCTTCTGGGTTTTGCTTGCAGGTAGGTATGGTGCACTCCCACAGTGGTGGGGAAGATTCGGGGCTTGTTAGGAACCTGGAAGGGTCAGGTGTCTAAACTCTGTCCCACAGCTCTAGGTGAAAGGGAGATGTGACACAGCCCAAGAGGTGTTTGCTGGGTATCCCACTGAAGAACACAACAGTTTCAGATTGATGCCCTGAGAGGGAACTGGCCCAGTCAGGTATATTTTGGGTGAAGGAAATATTGGGAGCAGTGGTTTTTAACTTGGTCTCCTTGGACATCCTATTGAAGGCATGGAACAAAGGAATAAGTTTAGATCTTCAACCCCTCACCTTCATTCAACCAGACGGGTTTGGTTCAAGTTTATCTATTGTTATGTATTGAGCTTCTGAATGAGACTTTGTTCTGAAGCTAAGAAAAGATTTGAAAATCACAGAGTGGTAATTAAGAGTGTGGACTTCGGCTACAAGCCTGGACTCCACCACTTAGCAAGTGTCTGAATGTTGGGGAAGTTATTTAAGCCACAGTTTTCATGTGGCATGACATGACAAGCCTCACAGACTTGTTGTGAAGATGATTTGGGATAATGCGTAGAAAGGGCTTAGCCCAGGGCCTGGCACAGCGTTAACCCTGTAATAAGCTGGATAAGAAGCTTTGAGCAAGAGAGACAAATGGCCTGGGAATCTGAGCAGGAGGCCATCAAAGCAGGTAAAGAGGAAAGTAGAAATTTTACTACGAGGAGCTGCACACTTTGCCTAGGAATGTCCCTGCTTAGGGGTGTCTAAGCATTAGAGATACTGAAGAATTTTAAGGTTGACAAAGTCAAAGTGCATAATTTATATGTACTTTGTAAACTTTGTAGAGTGTACAGCTTTTTTTTTGCGGTACGTGGGCCTCTCACTGTTGTGGCCTCTCCCGTTGCGGAGCACAGGCTCTGGACGCGCAGGCTCAGCGGCCATGGCTCACGGGCCTAGCCGCTCAGCAGCATGTGGGATCCTCCCAGACCGGGACACGAACCCGTGTTCCCTGCATCGGCAGGCGGACTCTCAACCACTGCGCCACCAGGGAAGCCCTGTACAGCCTTTTAATAAAACTGTTGGATTCACTTGCTTTCTTCCAATATTAGAATTATCTTAAAGATAAAATCTCTGCACATTTCTTTGCAGAGCTGTATGTTTATAGCTGGTGGAAAGAATTCCTTTTGGTGTATGTTGATGGTTATACAGCTATTCCATAATATTGATTAAATCTTTTGGGCTCTGAGTATGTATTTGGCATACTAGCTTTCATTATATACCAATTATAATCCCATCTGAACCAAATTGGAAGATAACTTAATATTCTACATATGTAAACTCATTTGGACAAAATAGCTAAAAAAATGACATTATCTTTTGAATACTGAAAGCAGACCTAAATATTGAATGTTGCTTTAAAATTTTTATTCTTCTACTTTGATCTTTGAATGTTCCTTTTGTTTTTCTCAGACTTTGGGATAGTAGCCATAATTTCAAGTTCCTAGCTTTCATGTGTTAATTTTAAGTTTCTTTTATAAGGAAGTAATGCACTATTAAATTTAAAGGAAATTATTAAATATCTTTCTTAAATGGTGCAATATATATAAAATAACTTGAATTATAAAATGTGTTTTAATTAAATAAATTAGTATACATATGGTTAACCATTTATTTCTATAATTAAGGATGGTTCTATAAATATTGAAGAGTTGTGTTGCTAGTTGATAACAGAGTTCCTCACCCTTCTATATTATCACAAAGTCTCACATAATACGTTTTGCTACTACATATATACATCTATGCAGTATTTTTAAATATATGTTATCTCATTAATACAACAATTCTATGCAGTTTGTATTATTTCACCCATATTTACAAGAGGAAATTAAGTCACAAAAAAAGATTAACTCAATGTCACACTGATAGTTTCTGACAAAGAAAAAATTAGAAACTAAGTCTGTTTGACTTCTGATCAATAATTGTGATACACATCTCTAACAGAGGAGTTATTCAATTTGTAAACCAACTTCAATATTTTTTGAGGTCATTTGTTATAGCCATTCAGCCTAAATGAACATCCTCTTACTTTATTCCCAACTGATTCTTTGTACGAAAAGAAATCTCAGACCATTCAGTATACCAGCTTGGGGACAAGTTTTAGATCCAAACATGATAAGCATATTCTGTATTTCACTTATTCATTATGTGAGTATCTGTTAAGTACCTCCTGCCTCAGGACCTGTGTGATGGCTGGGAATATGACAGATGAGATACAGGATTTCTAGCAAGGGATATGGATAAGAAAGGAATCAGACCGTTGTGCAGTAGGTGGGAACTGTTATGATAGGGAAATAAAGTGTGATTGTCAGATGTATACAAGGATGAGACAGGCTATGAAAAATCATTTTCCAAAGGCAGCAATAGTGTAATGTGGGTGATTCAGCAGTGTCTATTTGAGGGGACATAATGAGTGTCCTGGGGGTCTCACCATGGGGCAGTTTACAGGTTCAGGAAAATAATGGGGCAATAATTCATGTCACTTCTCCTGGCCAATCCAAGGGTGTTGATGGAAGGCAGTCACCAGATGGCAGCTAGATCAGCGAAGATGTTTCTTTATCACAGGATAGGTGATGGGCAGTTTGTAGGCTTTGCTTCTACTTGCACAGACTTCCCTGGTGTGAACTCTGGATGGGGCTGATTTTCTTCTTACCACATATGTGCTCTCCCTACCCCCACCAGATTATTAGTGTCTTGTTCTAGAACTCACAGCTCAATTACCCTTTCCCTCTTAGCCAGATTAATCTCACCTGGCCTCCTGGAAGAAGGCTCATTTAACTTTTCCTCACACTCTTTCTAGGCTATTTTTATGACAAAAACACATCAGTGCTGAGCTTCCTTCAGTGTCTCTCCTTCAGACTTAAGGAGCTTTTTTTCTGTCAACGGAAACATGCATCTTGCAAATCAAAGCCCTCACGTTCAAACTCTGGTTTGTAATAATGGTTCTAGAAGCCTATATTGTGGATGCCTCTGATGGGTACTAGAGTAGAAGGAAAGAGAAACAGAACTATATGATTTTTTTTTAATTTTAGAGAAGTTTTTCTTGTATGCAATTTAAAAAACCACGTTGTTTTACACGTCTTATGATGAAGTATGGTAGTTGCTTGCCCCACCCCTCACCACTCTCAAGTTTTTCTCTGTAGATGCAATCATTTTCAACATCTCCAGTTAGTTCTTTTGGCATTTGCCTCTACATTTCAAAATAACATGCTTGATTTTCAGTTTTACATATTGTGACAGACAGAATAATGGCTACCAAATATGTCTACATTCTAATCCCCAGAAACAGTGAGTATGTTGCTAGGGGCAAGGGGCAATTAAGGTAATGGATGGAACTGCAGGTGCTAATCCGCTGGCCTTAAAATAAAGAGTAACCTGGGTTATCCAGGTGGGTCCAATGTAATCACAGCTTCCTTTAAATGTGGAAGAGGGAGACAAAAGAGTCAGTGTTAGGATGGTGCGTTGTGAGACGGGTGCTCTGGCCGTTGCTCGCTTTGAAGCTGAAGGAAAGGGGCGGCGTGTAGAAACTGGAAAAAGCAAGAGAACCGAGTTTTCCCTAGGACCTCTGGGAAAGACAGCAGACCTGCTGCTCACGTTGGTTTTGTCCCAGTGCGATCCATTTTGGACTTCTGACTTCCAGAACTGTAAGATACTCAATTTATGTTGATTTAAACTGCTAAATTTGTGATAATTTGTTTTACCAGTGATAGGAAATTAAAGTAGGTATTAGCAGTGAATTTTTTTTATGAAAGAAAGATTTAATCATTTCTCCTCAATTTTTCTGTTAGGGATATGTACCAATATTAGTTGTATTTAAACTCAGTCCTTACATTTTTAGGGCCATGTCATACTTTTCACAGGTGAACCATATAATGTTTTGGTCAAATGCTGATTTTCTCTGTAGTAATCACCACAGTTTTGTTGCTTTGCTTTTGAAATACCAGTAGCTTTTGGAGAGAAGGTAAGTGGGAAATACTTTTTTGAGACCTGGAATGTGTGAAATCTTTGTGTTACCTTGATGTTTGACAGATAATTGGCTGGGTACAGAAATCTATATTGGGAAAAGGGATGTTTTTACACCATAATTTTGAATGCCCTACTTAATCTGCCTCTTGCTTGTAACCTTTAAATAATGATATAGAACACTTATAGAATGGAATATAAAGTATTTATGTGTTGTATAACAACTTTAAAGTGACAGTAGTTTAACCACTAGTTGGGTCAATAAATAGTACAATGCTGGCTCCAAAGAAGTCCCTGTATATCTGTTAGTGATTTTACTACCTTCTCCTTTGAAGGCAGTTCCTTGTCTCATACTTTTGATAATCACTTTCTTGCTTTTATTTGTATTTTTACTGCCTTTGAATGCTTCTCTAAGTAATATGTTTCCGTTTTGTCCCTTTTTGAGCTTGAGACTGGTAAAAATTGATTATAATAATCATTTGTCTCTGTTCTTTGATGAATATTATGACCATTAGATTTATCTATGCTATAAGTAGCTGCAGTGCATTTCATCCATTTCATTACTGTGAGTGTGTGCCATGGCTTGATTAGACCACAAGTTTTTTTTTTTTTTACTGTTGAGCATTTTGGATTTTTTCATGTCCATCTGCCTTGTAGCTTCCAAAAATTCTGTTTACTTCTTTCTTTCTGTTGTCCTTTCTTAATTGTCTATCTTAAATTAAACCTCTTAAGCCTTTTTTTTTTTTCTTTGAAATGTTTCTTTTGGTTTCATAGATGAGGAGGCAAAGGGTTGGGAGGTAAACCTTATTTTTTAAATAAAGCCAGAATTTGATTATTGTAAATATATTTCTATACACTTGAATTCTCTGGTTCTTTTTGCTGTTCATAAAATCAAGCCGACAACCTTGGGAATATGTTGATGCCAAGTTTTGCAAGACCTAAAGTCAGAATTTGGTTAAGCGAGATCACTTAGTGTGTTTGATATGGAGATTCTGCGGTACAAAGAGAATGGAAGCTGCATCCATAAGAGGCAGGGCAACCATAAATTATTTAACACTTGCCTTTGAATTTGTAGTATTTTCATCCTCCAGTATAATCTTTCCTTAATGTTATCCAAGAAATGTTACCTGGAATCATCCTTTGTCCATGAAGAAATACATTCTGCAATGACAAATATTAAAAAATTGAATATTTTGTTTCTCTTTGCTATTCTCTGACCTGCAGTGCATTTCAACATCTTCTGCTTTCATTGAAAGTGGGTCACTGAACCCTCAACAGAGCTGAGCATACACAATGGCCAATGGGTATTCTGGCCCTGGGTAGTAATGATATCTGAGTACAGACCCAAATAGAGCAATATTTTTAAAAATTGTGGAAGATCGTTTATTGTTCCTAGGCAGAAGCACACAGCAAAAGGGAGATTATAGGTAATTAAATACAAGTGATTAAAAACACATGACTCTCGTTGCTCAGTATAATTGTTTCACATGTAAGTTGAAAATTTTATTTTGAAAAGAAAAACCTAATTATTTTGAAAGCTCCTTTTTAATCCCGGTCATGACCTTGATGATTACACAGTTTAAGAAAGCTATATTTGAAAGAATGTTTTTCTGTGTAAGGAGTGTTTTTCCACTGGATCATTAAAATCACTGTAAAAACATGTTTTCCTTTTTCAGATTATATGGGATAATGGCAAATAGAACTGCCTTATCATAAGCTTCAGTGGTTAACTGAAGAATAAGTTTCAATTGCAGAAAATGCGATGCCTATCTGTTGTTTGTAGGAGTAGATGTTTTTTAATTAAAAATATATAGAAATAAAACAGGTAACTTAAGAGGGAATCTTTCAAACTAGGAACTTTACCTGTGATGTAGTGGTGTTGCAAAGACCATTTTAATGGAGTCTCAAACTGATCTGGAAAAGAAAGTATTCTATTGTCTCTTGTTTACAGGGAATACTTCTATAAGGAGTATTTGTTACTTCTATAAGAAAGCGGTCATCATCTTTGAATACAAATGAAGGACTTTGAGATGATTTTTAAGGCAGAAATCTTTTTTTCTTGGAATGTTTTAATTTCCTCTAATAGGATCCCTGCTAGAGCTCAAGTCTTGATAGTTATTTTTCTTTCTTCTTTATCATTTTGATAAATGATTCAGCATTCCGATGGAGAACAGAAGGTGGCACTCTTCTATCTTGTGATATTTTCCACTTGAGTGTTTAACTCTTCGCTGTTAAGATTCAGAGCAGCACACAGTTGGCAAGTCGATTGTTTCTCTGTGGTTAATGACCACTTTTTCACATTCCATGAAGGAATATGAGGAACCAACTGTCATTGGCAATTCAATAGTAAACAGTGGTTAAAGTTTGACAAGGTCCCTGACAGTTTACTTGCCCATGTGAGCAGCTTGTCTCCTGAATGATTTTTCTCTTCATTCTGTTTTACAGACATGGGTTATAAAAAACATGGTTTATAAAAAACATTTAGATGTACAAGAGTATTTGGAAAAGATTTGCTCTTACCAGTTTCACAAGTACTGAAATTGATGGTTGATTAAATGAGCATGTAGTGATGTAATCTGTGACCTTTCAGTCAATTCTCAAGTTAAACTTCTTTTTGAAACTTAAATCTTGTTTTATTTTCTTGTACTTGGTATCTAATCTCAGCTAGTTTATGTAGGTAAAGTTGGGGTTACCTCATAGACGGCAGTAAAATCAATTTGATTGCTTTCCTTTGTATTTGTTATACTCTTTCCCAAAGGCATGAAAG